>NW_007737120.1:21390-24772 GCF_000696425.1 Galeopterus variegatus
CCTATTAAAAAGTGCGATCTTATGTGGAGTTGAGGGAAAATTATTCATACTTTTAAAAGCACGATAAGAACAAAAAAGCTTTAATTTAATGCCACCATTATACGTGGGGAACCTTGTTCTGGGTTTTAATACTGCTGAATATGTGGACATAGATCTGCCTTCAAGTGATAAGAACAAAAAAGCTTTAATTTAATGCCACCATTATATGTGGGGAACCTTGTTCTGGGTTTTAATACTGCTGAATATGTGGACATAGATCTGCCTTCAAGAAGCTTACAATCTAGTGATAGTCTTTAGAAGATAAATAGACAATACCAATCCACAGTCACATGGGCTATAAAAGGGATTGTTCCAAATTCCATGGAAACATAAAGTTTAGTACAGATTTCAGGGTCAGAAAGAGCCAGTAGAACTATCAGGGGTTTTTCACCTAGCATCACAAACTTGGATGGGTAAAGAATTTCATCTTTATTTTCAATGACTGTCTAAAACATAGCATTTCCTTCTATAGTGATTGTAGACAACAAACCACAGTAGTATTGGTAGATTCAGTGACTGCAGAGTAGAAATTATAGTTATATTTAAATCACATTGCAATTATTGGAGATATCTCTAAGTATACTTTTTGCTTATCATCACTTGAACATAACAGAGGTTATTAGATCCACCACTACATTTTGTCACTTAAACCATTAATAAAGAAGCACATATATCAGAATTTATTTTCTCCAATATTTTGATAGGTGTATTTCAATAAAACTGGTTCCCTTTGCTTAGATACTTTATTTTATGCATTTAAAACAATATACTGGAAAGGGGTCAATAGGTATGTGTATTAATCCATTATAACAGAATATCTGATCCTGGGTAATTTATAAAAAATATATATATACATATATATATATTTTACAATTTTGGAGGCTGGGAAGTCCAAGGTCCAGGGGTACATCTGGTGAGGGCCTTTTTCTTGGTGGGGACTTTCTGCAGAGTAATAACAAATAGCAAGGACTGAGCAAGAGCATGCTCGTGTGCTGTCCTCATAAAACCACCAGTCTACACCCATAATAATCCATTAATCCATTAACTCATTGTGTTAGTCCATTTATGTTGCTTATAACAGAATACTCAGAACTGGATAATTTATAAGAAAATGAAATTTATTGTTTACAGTTCAGAGGCTGTGAAGTCCAAAGTCCAGAGAACACATCTGGTGATGGTTTTCTTTGTTGGTAGCGTTACAGCAGTCCAGGGGTCTCACATTGCAGAAAATGGTGGAACAGAGGAAGAGAGATTCTCATGTGCACTGCTTTTAAATCCCTCAGAACCGTGCCCCAATCAACATTATTAATCCATTCACTACAGCATGGTACTACAATCTAATCACATCTTCAAGGCCCCACCTTTCAATTACCATCGTAAGATTTCCCACCCTGAACAGTTACAGTGGGAATTAAGCTTCTAATATATGAACTTTGGGGACAGAATTCAATCAATCCACCACACCCATTAATGGATTAATGCATTCATAACAACGGGGCCCTCATGATCCAACAGTCACCTCCTAAAGGCCCCACCTCTCAACACTGCCACACTGGGGATCAGTCTTCCACATGAGTTTTGGAGGGGACAAATAGTTAAACCAAAGAAGCATGACTAAAATCGGTTCATGGTGCCAAAGAGGAAGAACCCATGAGAGCCAGTCTCTGGCAGCACAGATGTGTGTGGGGCCAGGGGCCTGTGCAGTTGCAAATGGAGGTGAGGATGAGGGAGGTTACCTGTCTATCAGGAGGGAATAAATGGTGTTTCAGGTAAAGGGAACAAACACCAACACCAGAGAAACAAGCGACAGGAGAGACAGACAAATGTTCTCAATCCCTGGACCCAGCAGAAGAGGAAGAGCCTGGAGGGACACAATACCATTAAGAAAGCCAAGCAGGATCAAGGCAACCACAATGAGACATTATCTCACTCTAGTTAGAAAGGCTGTTATCAACAAGACAAAATAACAAATGCTGGTAAGGATGTAGAGAAGAGGAACCCTCCTATATATTGCTGGTAGGTGTGTAAATTGGTACAGCCATTGTGAAAAACAGTAATGGAGGCTCCTCAAAGAACTAAAATTAGATCTACCTTATGACCCAGCTATCCCACTACTGGGTATATACCCAAAGGAAATGAAAGCAATACATCAAAAAGATACCTGCACTCCCAAATTCATTGCAACACTATTCACAATAACCAAAAGATGGAATCAATCTAAATGTCCATCAGTGGATGAATGGATAAAAAAAATATGGTGCATATACACAATGGAATACTCTTCAGCTATAAAAAATGATATCCCATCATTTGCAGCAAATGGAGGGAACTAGAAACTATTAAGTGAAGTAAGTCAGGCACAGAAAGACAAATAAAAAAAAAAGTGGTTCTCATAGAAGTAGAGAGTAGAATAATGGTTACCAGCAGCCAGGAGGGGAGAGGGGAGGAGGGGAAGTGCTGGACTAACAAGTACAAGACTATGCTGTCTACCTTAAGTGAATCACTGTGCAGTATATGCATGTATTAAAACAACACACTGTACCCCACAGATATGTGCAAGTAAATGTTAAAATTTAAAAAAAAATGTTAAAATAAAAAAATATTTTTAAAGAGAATCAAGCAGAGGTCAGGCCCCATGAGGTCTGGAGAAGCATGAGAAGATATTTGAATTTGATTTTAAGACACTGGGTGGTAAACCAATGTTAAAATAAAAAAATATTTTTAAAGAGAATCAAGCAGAGGTCAGGCCCTATGAGGTCTGGAGAAGCATGAGAAGATATTTGAATTTGATTTTAAGACACTGGGTGGTAAACAAGTCTTCAAATAAAATTTTCAAAATTATTTTTCTCAGTTAAAGAAATATCTCTTCCCAAAGATTGTTTTTTCCTCAATTTTGTTTCTTCAATATTCAAAATGATCTGCTGGCATGGAGTCACAGATTTCCATACACTACATATACATAGGAAAAAACAGTGAAGCATTTTGAGTGAGTTTTTCTGGAATTAGTGTAATCTTCCTTAGGTACAAGTGTTGACTAAAATGTGATATAAAGGAGCATCTCTTTCTGCTTTAATTTCACAGCAGCTCCTATCTATTCAGCCTTTCTGTGTTCCGTCTCCTTCCCCACTCCTCCTCACAATAGGGGAGCTCCTGTGTCCCGTGATGACATGAAGGAAGGGATCATGTTTGTGTGTGTAGCATGCGTGTGCATGTGTGTGTGTATCCCTGAGCCACTATGGCAATGAGGTCCTATATCTGCCTTCTTGTCATCTGCTTGGCTGGCATCACTATGATATTTACTGCTCCTGACCTTGTGGTCTCCTCTCTTCCATCTTAGTCAAAG
>NW_007737120.1:25070-28854 GCF_000696425.1 Galeopterus variegatus
CATCACTATGATATTTACTGCTCCTGACCTTGTGGTCTCCTCTCTTCCATCTTAGTCAAAGAATGGTGGCCCTTCTTGCTGAGTTAGGACCCTTGGCTCTTGCTGGTAATCTGTACCCCTACCCTCAAAATGTCTGGTCATGACTCCCACCCAATTCCAGCCAGGCAGAAAACCTGAAACTGTCAGCTACAGAAGTCCCTGTACCGACAGCGAAACATCCCTTCTCTCTCCAGCTGCCATTGACAATGACTTCCAGCCCACCGTGGAGCAAGTGGAAAATTGTGGGTGCACCTGCATCATGCTTGTTCATGCACACACACATGAATACACACACACAGAGCAGGTCACATTGCTAATTAATCACATACATCTCTTCATTGTTGGGGTTTCTGGAGAAGCAGTGTCTTTCCAAAATTCCACGCAGGAAAAGAGATAACTACACCTGCTTTCTTTCCCTTAACTGATCTAAGAAAAGCATCCTGCAAGATTTGAGACAGGAAGTTTAAAGGCATTTTATGGATCTGAACTGCTGCCCTCTCTCTTTATAGGTTTCTTCGTCCTTCCCACAAGTGGTGCAGCAGAAGGACTAAGAATTTCCCATCCTATCCTGCTATGGCTGACACTTCCCCTCCTACATCATAACCTCCTTCCTCCCTGCAACACTAAACCTCAGGCTTAACCTCCGTAGCAAAACAACCTATGGTTAGGTTAACCAGACATGCCTGTTGGTGCACAATTGCCAGACACCATGGAAATAAGGACGTCAGAAGATGAAAGTCCATTCGTTAATATTCTAAAAATAATACTCCTAGGTCATCATTTTTTCTTGAAAACCATTTTTTTCAATGCACTGTTTAGAATTGCCTTAGACTAGACTCACTCCCAATGGCCTATGAAGCTGAGAGTCTTAGATTTCTTTGTGTCTCCTCCTGGACAGAGATTCCTGCACAAGCCATTGGTTTGATGCTTTAATCTGAGAGGGACAGAATTTAAGCAGGCAGGCTTTTACAATCTCACACTGTCACACTTTTCCAAACCCATAGGCCACTTACTGGAGAGGCTGTCCTTCCTCACCTCTCCTCTCTTGTCTCTCTTTTATCCTCTCTCCTCTTTCCCTCTATTTCCTTTCCTTTTCCATCTCCCACATTAACCTTCTAGCTACCCCTAGTGCTTGTCCACACAGAAAACCTGGTCCTAGAAAATGGTACTCAAGGAACCTTAAAGGAAAATGCATTACATGTGGTAATGCAAAAAAAAAAAAAATTGTTAGAACAATTATGCTTTTTAAAATATGACTCCTATTCAGTTCTTTGGTTTCCCTGCCTTTGTGCTCCAGGCTAAATATTACTCAGATTCCTACAAGGCTGGGTGCTCCCTCACCAATTATCTGAAAGGCACAGAGAGTGGTGCTTACATCAAAGCCAGGCCTAAATGACAAAGGACACCTGGCCAGGGCAAACACAAGCATCTCTCAGCTCCTCGCTCCATTTGGCAAAAAGCTATTTCCATCTCAGTCACAACATAACAAAGGATTAATTGATGGGAGAGTTTTTTTCCATCTTTCAAAAAATAAATTAAGCCAACCCCACAAGCTCATCTAGAGGAATTAATTAGGGAATAGGAAATCTCCAAAGCCATCCTTAAATTGAGACTGAACAAAGCCCAGGGAACAGATGGCTTTTCATCTGAATTCTTTAAAACCTTTAGCACTCTGCTAATTCCCCTACAGAAATGGGGAAAAAAAATGCTAAATGAATTTCAGCAAACCATTTCGCCAGGTGTTCAGTTCCCCTAAGATTCCTTTTGCTCTAGGAAAAAAAGAAAAAAAAAAACTAACAGGTATCCTCTCTACTGATATTATTATAATCATTTGTACATGTGAATCTTTCCCCAAGGACTCATTCTAATCCTCCCCAGCATTTCTGACTACCACGCTGGGGGAGTGATTCCCTTAATTGGTGCAGCTGATGGTAGACAACTGCTCAGAGTACAAGGACTCTGTGAACACACACAAAACGAAGTCGAGAATGAGGTCATGGTTGAAGCAAAAGAGAAAACTAGGAAGCATTTTTTGTTATTTTGTTTCGGATATCTGGGATTTCTGGGGCAAGAGCTGAGAAAGGTGGACTGCATTTTCCCAATAATAGAGTAGATTTCTTTCCCATACAAATCTGACATGTAGAAACACAGCAAAGGAGAAAGACATTGCCTCTTATTTGCATAGCTAAGAAGTAGTTGTCCTTGTCAGGCCCCTGGAAGGGTGAACTGCTGGAATTTACACTTTATTCTAAGGATATCTAAATACTCATTCCCACGAGAATTTGGTAGAAATTTTTGAATGGTTTCTCTTTTCTTTTTTAAAATTTTTTAAAATTTTCTTTTGTTAAATTGACATAAAATTGTATATCATGTTCAACATGATGTTTTGAAATATATGCACGTTGTGGAATGGCTGTATTAAGCTAGTTAACGTGTATTACCTCACATGGTTGTCATTTATATGATGAGAACACTTAAAATCTACTCTCAGCATTTTTTGAGCATGCAATATATTGCTATTAATTATAATCACCATGTTGTACATTAGATCTCTTGAACTTATTCCTCCTATGTAACAGAAATTTTTTAACCTTTGACCAACATCCCTCCAACCACCACCCTTACCCCCAGCCCCTGGTAACCATCCTTTTACTCTCTACTTCTATGAGATTAACTTTTTTTATATTCCACATATAAGTGAGTGGTAGGCTGGCGAGGCGAAGAGAGTAAGACTCCAAGCCAAAGGTTACCAAGCAAGGGAGTTCACTCCAGTGAACCTGGAAGAGAAACTGAAAGATCAGTGTTGGGCCCTCTTACAGGCTAGCAGAGGCTTTATTGGGTTTGTCTGGGAGGGGGGTGGGTGGCTATTCTGAGCACTCAGCATTCCTTAATGGCTTTCTGGGTTTTTGTTTGTTTGTTTGTTTGTTTTTATGCTTCATACAAGATATTTTGATAGGAATGCACCAGTCTGAGAGAAAGGGAGGAGGTAAGGAGACAGAGTGAGTTGTATCAGCTGTCTTTATTGGAATGCACTGGCCTTGGGTGAAAGGTAGGGGGTAGGGGGACAGGGTGAGGGAGTAGCACATGTTCTTATGTTAATCTGACTGTGAGGCCTAAGAGAGAGAACATGTGGTATTTGTCTTTCTGTGCTTGGTTTATTTCACTTAACATACTGTGCTCCAAGTTCATCCATGTTGTCGCAAATGACAGGATTTCCTTCTTTTTTATGACTAAATGTTATTCCATTATACACACACACACACACACTCACACCATATTTTCTTGATCCATTCACCTGTGGTTGGACACTTAGGTTAATTCTGCTGCAGTAAACATGAGAGTGCAGATATTTCTTTGACATACTGACCATTTCCTTTGAAAATATACCCGGTAGTGGGATTGCTGAATCATATGGCAATTCTATTTTTAAGTTTTTGAGGAGCCTCCATTGTGTTTTCCATAATGACTATACTAATTTCCATTTCCATCAACTATGTGCAAGGCTTTCTTTTTTCCACATCCTCACCAACATTTGTTGTCTTTTGTCTTTTTCATAAATAGCCTTTCTAACAGGGGTGAAGTAATATATCACTGTGGTTTTATCTTACATTTCCCTGATGATTGGTGATGTTGAGCATTTTTTCACATACCTCAAAACGATTTTCTATTTATAATACATTTTGATTCACATTTTAGACAGGATAATTTTATTTGGGATTTTGAGATTTCACTAGAATATCGGAAC
>NW_007737120.1:30266-34531 GCF_000696425.1 Galeopterus variegatus
AGTATCCTTGTATAATTATAAACTATAATAAGTCCTATGAGAATTAAATGATAAAACAATATGTATAAGTGGAAATCAGTGTATGCAGAAACATCAAACAATCTTCCCTTAAAAATGGATTTTTCGACTGACATCAAAAAATAAGTAGACGGTAACTGTTGTAAAAGTGATAGAGGGTGCAGCTCAGACCTGTGAGGGAGAACAGTGTAGGCACAGGCTGAATGTCTTCAAGGAATTGAAGGAAATCCTGGGATTGAAGTAGGTTGGCAAAGAAGAGCAGCACAGGAGGTCCGGCAGGTCCTTCAGGGACAGTGCAAGTCTCTTGTCTTTATTTGGGTTCCCCAAAAGCGGACACTGAGACAAAGATGCCAGTGGCAGGTGATCCCAGGAATCACCAGGAGAGGAGATGTGACACCAAGAAGCTGGATTATCGAGCAAGTTACCACTGCAGGCAACTGAAGCTTCACCTGCTGCCAGGGAGCTGTGATACAGTGTAGAACAGGCATCTCAGAGGTACCTCACCCAAGGAGCAAACAAACCAGTGTCTTTATTCACTGATTCTCACTAGTCTTTGAGGGATGCTGAGCAGGAAAGAGGGAAACATTAATTTCCCGGCCCCTCAGGACTGCTGTGCCTGTAGTTGGGCAGACCACGCTCAGAGCTCACCAGAGAAAGCCCTCAGACTGTGGGAAGCTGGGCCATGTGCTCCCCAGTGGTGAGGCTGAAGGGACCTGGGCAGATCACTCACGTTATCAGTTCCACCAACACAGATCTGCTCTTGTGTGCACCTACCTGCTTATAGAACATCATTCAAAACATCAGAAAGCAGCAAAATTTTTATCTCCTTTTTATTATATTCTTCACGTACTTCTACATTTATATAAGGATATTGCGCCTTACTTGTGTGGGTGTGAAAGTCTCAGCTACACTTGTCTGATGCTCTCAAAATGCTCGACAAGAAGGAGGGCTTATTTACTCCCATAACTGGGAATTCCTGAGACAGAACAACTTGCTAAAGGCCATACACCTAAAAGTCCAGGGTCCAGCATTCAAATCTGAAGACTCCTTTTCCATAGTCATTTTTATTCCCCCTAAGTGACATATGACAAGATAATCTACTAATTTGATGAAAATTTAATCACACCATTGACTTCAGGATCCATAGAGAAAAAAAGAGCTCTCCATTACTTTGTCCATGTAAATCTAAAATGTATCAGAATTAATTTTGAATAATAATAAAAAGCAGCAATAGGATAAAACTAAAAGGTATAAGTTTCCTCTCAAAGACATCAATCTTTAACAGATTTTAAGTGAGGAGCAGGAAGATTAATTATGGAAATCAATGGAAGATAAAAAGCAAGTCCAGTATGATTGACTTCTGCACCATCTGAACATACAGGACAATCCCTTAAGCTGAGTCTCTCAGAGTGAGAATAAATGTCAAAGGGCAGATGTTATTATGTTACTTTTAGACCTAAAATTCTTGTTCTTAAGTTTACAGGTGAGAGTAAATAAAACTGCACTGAGAGAGAAGCGTGGCTTTCTGAAATCCTATCCATACCTATATATGAAAAGTTTCACCACTACTCCACTGATGAATTTCTGCAGCACAGCTTCGGACAGCAGAAACTAATTTCTCATATGCAAGTATCGCAGGTCAAATGTCAGATTTGGGGTCATAGGTTGTGTTTTATAGACACATGCTTTAATGTGATTCTCATAGTCTGCTTTATGATATGTCTTGTCAAAGTGAGTATTTCCACTTTGTTGGCCAGAGTGCCAGTTACACCGTTGATTATGTGTTGAGTCTTGAACGTCATCCCACATTGTCTGAAAAATGAATGCTACCATGGCTTTGCACTGTGCAATGAGATGAGAATGCAAAGAATAACCTGGTCCGAGTATGACCAGCATAAAAAAAAAATGGAAGAGGAGAAAACCTATAAGTAAGAAAGCAGATATTTTTGAGTGCTTATTTTCTGGAGGAATTTCTGCTGACCTTGCAAACCAGCTCTGTAGTTCCCAACACACCTAACCTGGTTTCCTGCAGTGCACCATTCCTAGATAATTGTTATCCCAGAAGGATGGAGACGCATTTATCTTCTTTCTCAAGATGACAAAATATTGCTTTCAAAAGAGACATTGAGAAAAAGTTTCAACAATAAGAAGACAACAATAATTAGAACTGTTGCAGTTTGTTACAAGCATGGTGTTTGGGGTTGGTGGGGGGTGGCATTCTTCACCATGCTTTCTTTGTAGTCACTCTAAATTTTGAAGCACAATCTTTTCAATACCCTCTCCATCTGGCAGGTGAAGCTAATGACAAAGTGGTGGGTGAAATATTATACCATTGATAAATTTCAAAACCCCATCTCGATGCCTCAGGAAAAACCAACACCAGTGTTAGAAATTATAATTTTTATTAAATAGTTTTACTCTAACTTCGAGAAAGCTCATGCATATAATGAAATTCCCACTAATAATGTAATCTAAATTTCTCTATCAAATCTGCATTGAGCATTTTACAACCTGTACTTATTGGACCTATGAGAAACTCAAAAGTATGCCATTTGGAATTTGTAGGCTGCTTAATCCAAATTCATCAGCACCTTATTTATCTTGTCAAATATGAAATAGTTCTTTTTAGTGTTTCCTTTTCCTACTGTGCCTTTGACACATTTGAGAATATTTAGTGAAAACATATTTATTTTAACTTGTTCCACATCAATACATTCTGACTCTGTATTTTTTTTTTCCTTCAAAGTGTGTAGTAGACACAATGTTTGAGGGTAGTTTCATTTGATTCTAATTGAATAAAAATCAGTTTCATTTAATTAAATGAAATTTTACAAGTAAGTAAGTGATACTTGGGGTGATGTCAACAATTTGTTCAACAAATTATCTCCAGATATGCTAGATCTGAGGTTCTTGTCCTGCAAAAGACTAGAAGGTTCTTTAAAGATGTTATGTCCGAAATCTTTGATATTACCTGTAATTAAGGGTTTCCTCTTCAGGGGTCCTATTCTCTTCAGCACACCCTTATCTGTGTCATGTGTGATGAAAATGGATATACCAGTTGGAAATGCATAACGCTAAGAAAACAGGTAAAGGATGCCTCTGTTTTGAGCAGAAATAAAAGTAACTGCCATTTTTCAAATATCCTTTTACCCGTTTTGTGGACAGATCTTTAAAAAAAAAAAAAACAATAACAGTTGTCGACATTTATGGATATTGTGTGGTTTTGGCACTGGTCACAAACCACGTTTTTAAAAAATTCTTAAGACTTTTGCCGTCATTGATTTGGCGAGACTTCTGGCAAACAAATGTTTCAGAACATTGACGTCAATAAAGTATGGTACACTGAGTGATGAGATATTTCTCTTATAAAGAGTACCCAAGATATTGCTCACTCTTCAGTCAGAGTTGACAAATATCTTTCCTGTTCTTAGTAACAAAAGCACATGTGAGAAAAATTTTTAAAAATCACAATTTTCAATATGATTTTGGGTACTAACATTTTCATTCATTGACTATTTTAAGGAGAGGATATAAAATATTTTGATTGGAGAAGATATGAAATTCAGGCCAAACTAAATGACTTAAAATCATTCAAAGTACCCATTAAAAGAAAATTAAATTTTCAGAATTAACTATTTTTCATTGAGCCCGTAGTTATACAATATTTAGAAACTTGTTTTCACATCTGTTATTTATTCTAAAGTCCACCTTTTTGTAGTTGTGTTATTACTCCCATTTTACAAATAAGGAAACTAAATGCTAGATTTTACAAATAAGGAAACTAAATGCTAGATAAAGATATTGTATGTTGGAACAGTGTTTTCTACACTTACTGCACACTTAGATCACATGGAGGGCTTCAAAAATACTGATGCCTCTGTCCCAACCCCCAAAATTGTGGTTTATTTGACTGAAGTTATAACCTAGGCTATGGAATTTTTAAGGGATGTCTAGGTAGGTCTAATGTGAAGACAAGTTTGGAGACCCCTTGGTGACAAGCAAGAACTATATACTTTTTTATGTGGGAGTTCATAAAAGTTATTAACGTTCTGCATTTCATTAAATATAGCCTGGAATATTAATCAGAACATTCTAAAAATTGAGGCTAAATGACAACTATTCTCAATGCCACTCTTTCATAAGAGGAATAATTTGTTCCTTCTGACTTAGTGATAATGTAAATGCCTAATACACAGTATCATTATATGTGATGGCAATAATATCTAAAAGTAATGCGTCCTTTCTCT
>NW_007737120.1:36371-38175 GCF_000696425.1 Galeopterus variegatus
CTGGCTGAAAGAATATAACTTCTGTGAAAAGAAAAGCCTACATTAATAATAATTTTCACAGGTGAAAATCATTACCATCAAATCTTTATATTAATTAACAGTAGACTACATTCCACAGAAAGCTGAAGGAGATATTTAGAAGGTGTACTCTAAAGTTATCCAAAACTCAGAGATAAAGGGATAATAGAAGAAAAACAATGATCAAAGATATGAGAAGCAAGGAATATGGAACAAAGATTTTGATTAATTGGAAAACAGGATTCTAGAAAGCAAAGAGATGCAACACTCAAATTATTTTTAAATATTTCTGAGATGAAGAAAGTTTGAACATTTCATTCAAGGGCCTAAGATTACTAGATATTAATAAAAATTGACCTACATTTAAACTAACAAGGATGATTTATTTTGCATAACTTTGAGTATGAAGATAATATTCTAAAAGCTTCTATGCAGAAAAGAATAAAGTGAGAGCTATCAAGATACCATCAGACTTCTTTCACCACACTGTGTGAAATGGGAAACTGGAATAGCATTTTCGGAGTTTCAGAGGAAAGTTTGTGACCCAACAATCCTAACCTCAGCCAAGTCAACATTCATTAGTGAGGGCAGGAGGACCTTCTCAGACATAAAATGACTCAGGAAGTATGCTGCCCATTTATCAGACTTGAAAAAATTACTCAAGGAAGTGCTTCCTTCAACCAACAAATGAATCAAAACCAAGAAATGAACTCAATTTGGGGGTATGTGTGGTTCAAAAGAAAAGGCAGTGAGTAATGAATCAACATAGAGCTAGTGTCTGAGTAATTATCATAAACATGACTATGAAACTTGTCAAATGTCAGAAAGTAACCCTTGGGGGCCGGCCCGGTGGTGCACTGCTACAGTGCGCCGCTTGGGAGCACGGGGGCGCTACCGCCAAGGGTTCGGATCCCACATACAAACCGGTTCCCGCTCACTGGCTGAGCGAGGTGCGGGAGCAACACCGAGGGTTGCGATTCCGTTGCCGGACACAAAAAAAGACAAAAAAAAGGNTGTCAAATTAATCATTGAAGCTATTTTTACTTAAATTTCTTTGTACAGATCTCTGGCTTTCCTTAATTCTGTCTCAAAAACCATAACTAGGTGCTTTATCCTGCTTCTTGCTTTCTCTAAATATATTATTATGTTGTTGACCATTTATTTGTTCAACGATTAAAGGAAAAATAGAAACGTATTCATTAAAGCTATTTTATTTGGGATTTCTGTCTCATATACAGCTGAGGTAATTTCTAAACTGTGCACAGAACATGGAGTTAAATCTAGACAACAGGCAGTAAACACAAGGCACAAAAATTTCATGAACAACTTTGGAAGCTACACCCACAGGTATGCAAAGAAAATAGCTAAGTTGGAAGCAGTAGGCATCATTTGAACTCCCCTACAGTATACTGCATTTCAAGAGCTTTCAACAATTTTTTGTAGCCTGTTAAATCCTAAAATTCTTTTCCAAAAATTGTGTAGAAACTATGTAGAAAGTATAATCTCCTATTTGGGATTGTTAATGTGTTAGAAACCCACATAGTATCTATCTCACTGAATATATTTCAAATCACATAGTGTATTACCACCAACAACACTCTAAAATTATATGCATTCAGATCATTCATTAATATTTGAATACAGAAGTTCACTCTAAAGGGTTCTTTGAAAGCATTAGAACATGCATTGTCTATGAAATGATTTTTCCCTAAGAAATCTCTAATTCTGGCTGAAAGAATATAACTTCTGTGAAAAGAAAAGCCTACATTAATAATAATTTTCACAG
>NW_007737120.1:39709-41944 GCF_000696425.1 Galeopterus variegatus
CACATACAAACCGGTTCCCGCTCACTGGCTGAGCGAGGTGCGGGAGCAACACCGAGGGTTGCAATTCCGTTGCCAGACACAAAAAAAGACAAAAAAAAAAAAGAAAAAAAAAAATAGAAAGTAACCCTTGGATGGGAAAGCACATACTGTTGAAAATAAATTAATGGCAATATCAATTTTTTTTTTTCAATAAAAACAGAGTAGTGGCAGGACTGAGGAAGAGGGAAGAAATGAAGACATTCTAAACTTCCCTTCTTACTCAGATATAGCAAGTAATTCTGTTTTATCAACAATGTTTGTTGATTTACTTAGCCACTTAGCAAACAGTTGTTTAGCGTCTTCTCTGTGCAAAGACCTGGCTCAATGCTGGTGTGGCAGAGATGCATATGCAGCACTGGGTCCCTATATCACAGTGTGTACAATCTAACTATAGATTTTTAATGTGAAAATAATAAAAGGGAGAAAGATAGTATCTAAAAATTAAAATCTCTGTAGGAAGAAAAGAGTTAAGAAGATTTAAGCAATATTCCAAGAATAGGAATAATTATAAGGATAAAAACAAGAAAGCAATAAATGCAAAAAAATCACAAAATGTATGAGAAAGCTCAGTAAATGTACATAGGTTTAACCTCTATTAAAAGAAAGTTATGTATAGATTAGATTTTTAAATGTTTACATATAAATAAGAGACACTTATGCAACATAATGCCACGATTTTTTTTAAAAAATAGATGGATAGGCAAATTATGAGTGGAAACTAGAGACAAATACATGGCATATGGGCAAGGGCAGTGATGTGAATATAAAGAAAAGTAGAATTATAGGCAAAAATATTAAATTTGAAAAAGAAAGACATTTTATAACAGTGAAAGTGTATTTCACAGTGAAGAAGTAATAGACTGTTAAACATCAGATAACATTCAACAGATGTAAAAAAATGGTTAGACTTAAGTAATATAATATACTGATACAGATATAGTACAATAACTGGACATATGGTAAATAAAGAAAACAAAAATTATATAGAGAAGTCAGATAAATTGAATGACTTCAAAAAATGAGCTGATTAAACNACATGGCATATGGGCAAGGGCAGTGATGTGAATATAAAGAAAAGTAGAATTATAGGCAAAATATTAAATTTGAAAAAGAAAGACATTTTATAACAGTGAAAGTGTATTTCACAGTGAAGAAGTAATAGACTGTTAAACATCAGATAACATTCAACAGATGTAAAAAAATGGTTAGACTTAAGTAATATAATATACTGATACAGATATAGTACAATAACTGGACATATGGTAAATAAAGAAAACAAAAATTATATAGAGAAGTCAGATAAATTGAATGACTTCAAAAAATGAGCTGATTAAACAGCTACATACACACACATGATCTACATGTTCATGGAACATATGTAAAAATAATTCTACTATAGTTAAAAAAAATCATTTTCATTATATTCTAAAGTGTAGAATAAAACTAGAACTTAATAACAAAGTAATGACATTTAATACTCAAAGTACCTGAGAAGTGGGGGAAAAAAATCTCCTAAGTAACTATTTGGTCAAATAACAAATCAAAGCTAAAAGTTTTGAGTATTTAGAAAATAGTAATAATGATAAATGTTAAGAAGTACATGTAAAAATTTATGAAAAATGTTCTAAACCTATACTCAGTGGAAAATAACATTCTAATGATAACTAATGTTGAAATAAATAATCTAAGATTCAATTCAAGTAGCTGCAAAATAAAAATTTGATATTGTGAAATATAGTACTTTTCTAATCTTGAAAAACTATTTTTTTTTAATATTATAACTTTAGGCTTTGTAGATTATCAAAGAAGAATTGCCCATTTCAGTAGTGGATTTTATATCACTAACAAAAAAATGTGGTTCTTTCTCAGACCAGTTACAAGGAAATATTTTTCCTTTTTTCATATTTGTAGGTTTATTGTTTTTAAATCAAATTTCTCTTTAAATCTTGGGCTCAATTTGTAGCTTACTTGAGTTTACTCCCCTTTATGCTCAGGTGTATCATCTTATTTTGCACTTTGTTTAATTTTTAAACCAACCTCAAATGGATTTAGTGGCATGACAGTACTATGCTGGTAAATTTTGAACAACTCTGTGTGTTGGTGGTGGGAGGGTTGGAAGGGAGAGAGTTACTGATTTATAGCATTTACTACTTTCTGTGGTGTAAATAGTCTGACCACCTCAAATTTTAAGCTCTC
>NW_007737120.1:42116-43338 GCF_000696425.1 Galeopterus variegatus
GAATGGATAAATGAATGGATGAATGGATGGTTAGATGGATGGATGGATGGAGCAGAAAAAAATGTTACGTGATAGGGATATAAAATTAATTATATTTTGTTGTTTAGTTTTATAAATTATTAGTTTAAATTAGTTTAATACATTCTATTATTAAAAATGGATGAGAAGAAAATATGAAGTGGAGAAATATTTGTCTTTTGATGCCATTTCTCAGCTAATACAATATCTTGTTAAAAAAAATTCAAACAACTAGCAGGAGCCATGAAAATATTAGTATCAGAAATAAAGAGACTAGGAATGTTGTTAAGACTGGATATGGATTTGAGATGGATTTGGAAGTTTCTCTTAACAACACCAGTCACCACTTTGCTCCTTGGTTCAGCAACTGCAGTTCATTGCAGTCTCACATTGCTTAAATAACCTTTGTGTGTTTGTATAACCTGAACCATTAGATTAAATGGTTATAGTTGATAAAGTGCCCAAAGTTCTAAAACTTTATGTTTCTATGAAGCAAAACTACTTCTTTCATCATCAGACTCTTGCTTTTCACTTATTAAAGATAAAGAAACTAATTATTTTATTACCAATACAACATTTTTAAGGACTAGACTTTGAAACATATTTTTTGTTGTTGTCAAATGATGCATATTTTACATTTTGTCCTCATTATATTGACTAGAAAACAGAAGGCTTGGGAGTGATATTTGCTTTGTAAATGACTGGGTTTCTTGACTCAAGATTGTGAGATAGTTAGCCAAGTATGCATAATTCAAAAATGTTTTTGAACTGATTTTATTGCTAAAGTACAATAGTCTATGTTTCATATTTATTAAAATT
Organism: Galeopterus variegatus; assembly: GCF_000696425.1. Classification (NCBI taxonomy): domain Eukaryota; kingdom Metazoa; phylum Chordata; class Mammalia; order Dermoptera; family Cynocephalidae; genus Galeopterus; species Galeopterus variegatus. Next base: position 42,954 of record NW_007737120.1, read on the forward strand.
GAGTTTATATATTTAGATATATATAAATCTCACCAGAGCTAAAGCAAGTAGTAAACTTTACTACATCTTAAATATTTTCAATCACACCTCCAGCTTCTAAATGATTAATATATTCCCAGCTTTAAGGACGACGTGCAAATCTTTATGCAGATGAGTGATAGCAACTGCACTGGATTTGCAAATTCCAATTGGAACAAAATGGAGGAGGTGGTAAAACAGTTGCTTTGTTCTCAAAATATATGCATACATATGGTATGAGTACTGTTGCAATAAATGTGGAAATACAGATGTCCCTTAAAGATCCTGATTTTGATTCTTGGATATATACTCAACAGTGGGATTGCTGGATCAAAGATAATTCTATTTTTAGTTTTTGGGGGAATTC
>NW_007737120.1:43915-56479 GCF_000696425.1 Galeopterus variegatus
ATACTCAACAGTGGGATTGCTGGATCAAAGATAATTCTATTTTTAGTTTTTGGGGGAATTCCACACTGTTTTGCATAGCTGCTGCACCATTTTACATACCTGTCATATGCTATGACATGGATAAACCTGGAGGACTTTACTCTAATTGAAGTAAGCCAGTCACACAGAAGGGCAAATACTTCATTATTGCACTTATATGAGGTATCTAGAATAGTAAAGCCCTTAGAAACAAATAGAGTAAAATGGTGGTTGCCAGGCACTGAGAGGAAGGAGAAATGGGAAGTTGCCATTCAAGGGGTTTATGGTTCCAGTTATGCAAGATGAAAAAGTTCTAGGGATGTGCTGTAAAACATTGTGCCTTATAGTTAATGATATTATAATTGTGCACTTAAAATTTGTCAAGAGGGTAGTTCTCATGCTAACTGTTCTTACCACAGGGGAAAAAAATTAGAAAATGCAAAATAAAATATTAGCACATTTTAAAAATAAATAATCAGTATGTTGTCTGTATATTTAAAGAGTTTTCAAGATGACAGGATAAGCAGATAATTATTTTATTCAATTTAGGCATGTTTCCAGTTAAAAATATCAAAGGAACTTATTGCTTAATAAACATGTTGTTAATACATAGAATGTCATGCAAGTTCTACAAAGGAGAGACATGACATTTATTTGATGGAAAAAATATTACATATTTTCACATATATTTAAATGAAACTTGTCAGTAACAATGAAACAAAGTAACAGAAAATAAGAAACAAAAAAACAAACTGGAATAAAAATAAGTATTATAAAGGGAAATGGGAATTTAGAAAGTTCCCAGTAGGAAGACATTAAAAATTTCTGAGAGAACAACTTTCAGAATCTCAAAATTTCTGAAAGAATAATTCAATGATATAAATATGGGGCGGGGGGAGAAGCCATATTGCAAATAATTAAAGAACAAAGAGTTTAAAATAGAAAAAAAAAAAATAGGCAGTGCCTGAATATCAGTGTAAGAATTGATTAACAAACTATGCAGTTATCTTTGTATCTTCTCTATCAAGTCTATATTTCAAGCATCAGCACATCGTGATGACCCTCTCATGTAAAATATAGTTGAAATGTGACCACTTTCGCCGCTGCCTCTTTGGAAGATGTCTTTCTTCCTCCTTTCCTGCCTGGATTATAGCAACAGCATCTTAACTGGCTCCCCTGCCTCTGAGCTTGCATGTTGCAATGCTCTTCTCCAATTGGTAGATAGAATACTCCTTATACAACTCGAATCAGATGGAGTTATTCCTCTGCTTGAAACACATTTGGAATTAAATACGCACTGTGGTCTAAAATGTCTTACATGTTCTGCCTTTATCTCTCTAACTTCACCTCCAACCACTCTCTACTGTTCTTTCAGCAATTGTCACACAGGCTTCCTCATGATTCTTTAAATGTGCCAAGAATGCTCCCACCCCTACATCTTTGCAAGCTTTCTTCACTCTGCTTGATATAGTATTCTCCCAAATATCTATGGATCTCACTCCCTCATTTTAATTCAGTTCTGCCTAATTATCTCTTTATCAGAAAATTATTTCCTGATTCCATTGTCTAAACCAGCCCATTCAATTACTCTCTATTCCCTTATGCAGTTTTATTTTCTTTAAAGGACATATTAGCTGACCTATTGTATGTTGTTGGTCATTATCTGCCTGTCTCCTTCTGTAAAATAAGAATGTAAGCTTCATGATAGATGGGACATCATCTGTTCGGTTCATTCCTCTATCCCCAGAAACTTGTGACTTGAAAAAGTATGTGCTTATGCACATTTTCTGAATGAATGGAGAATGTAACAAACAAGTGATATATTCACATAATAAAAATTATACAGCAGTTTAACATTAATAGACTACATAAATATTATTGGCATAGAAATAATCTCATCTCAAAATGTTGAGTTTAAAATGTAAGTTGAAGAATGTTATATTGAAGTTGAATATATTCAAATCAAAATGGCCTCGTTTGAAGAACCCTCTTGACCTCGTACAGCAAAACGTCTTAAGTTAAATATTTAACTTACATATATTTAACTATATATGTATGTGCAAAGTGTGATTGTTCATGTTTTCAAGATGAGAAAGCTGAGTCCTAGGGAGTACAATCACTTGCTTTAAGTCACAGAGTCATGAGTAGTAGAAGGGGACAAGGACTGACAATGAACAATTTGCCTTCCTCTTTTGTCCTTCAGATACCCTTGATGGTGCTAAGAATAACTTCAATCACGATGCAGTTCAGACGTGAGCTCCCGGAGAGCTCCTCAATGACAGTAGGACCACCATGATTCTCTCTTTTCTTCTTTCACCCTTACTTTAAGAGCAGTAAGAATATTACTCCAAAAATGTGAATATAAAAAGTGAAGCGTTTCTTTTTCTTGTGCCTTCTTACAGTATATACTATACTACCGAGATGGTGAAAAATTCACTCATTTCTTCCCAATGCCCCTCTCCTCACACCAGTGATCTGTGCAGGGCTCAGGAATTGCACATAGAGCAGAATATTTATGCAGGCCCTTCAGATCACCCTTTGGGCACCCTGATTGCTAATGAGTGTCCTACTATGGACGTTTGCATCTTCCCTGCACCCCAATTAAGGGTCATACTTGAGCAGCATACAAGCTCCATGCTCTGAGGAGCCTTAGAATGTTTCAGGTCAGCCCCCTGTGCTTCCTAGACAGCTATTCTTCTTCGACTTTCTATGGGTTTCCATCACACATAAAACCCAAATATTGCCAGTGTTGTCTACGGGAATCTCTTCTTGCCTTACCTGGTAGTTTCACTTGCCCCTCATTTCATGCTGTCAGTGACCCCAGGCTAATAGGAAAAGAAGTTTGGTGGAGATGGAGAGGATTGGTGGGAGGATAGATGGAGGGCAGCTCCTGGGTGCAGTGGTGCATGAAACTTACATTAATCACACAAATAAATGCCAGGCTACAATTGTGATGGAAACTAGGAAGGAGCAGTTCACATTCTCATCAGGACTTTGCAAAGATCCCTGAGAGATTGCAGGTCAGCGGAGACCTGAAGTGTACCTAAGGGTTAAGAAAATCCAGCATGAGGGTGAGAAGCATCTCAGGGGAAGATAAAAAGTGATGCAGTGGAACATGGTAAACATGAACACCTGTCATACAGCAAGTGCTGGTAATTGGGCATTATTGTGAAAATAACTATTATTATTATTACTATTTTCATGATTCAGGGTTTTTGCCGCCATAGGGTATTTTCCTCAGTTCAGAACAGAGATAGTTGGAAATGTTAAGAACATCAAATACAGGAAGTAGACAGAGAGGAGACCAAAACCATGGATGCAAACCTGACAGGTTTCACCTGGCACTGAGGCAGGCAAAGGACAGCACTTGTGAGCAGCCAGATTAGAGGAGAAAAAGGCGTGTTGTCCCTGGGAAGGCTGAGTTTGTGAAGAAGCACGAGGGGAAAAGAGGCACACATACAATAAGCTGCTTTCTCACAAAATATTTAATTAGCCACTGCCCTGCCCCAACTCACTGGCTTTCCTAATTTAGTTGGGAGGAAACTGCTGTTTCCTTAATTCGTGAAGTGAGAGTTAAATCAAACATACTCTTATCTTATTTTTTTTTAATTTTTAATCCAGTGTAAAAGTTTTGACTGACCATTCTCCATTCAATGATAAACTATCCTGAGGTATTTTAATTTTCTCTAATAAAAGCTGTCAACTTTTTTTTTCACTTTTTGATGTTTTTTTTTTTTTTCCTATTCCCCAAGCATACTCACCCCACTATGGGAAAATAGAAAGAAAACTTAAAATCACAGATTAATGAGGCATCAGTCCATTCAAATAGAAAATGGCTGCTGCAGATTTGTAGCATAATTTGCTTATTATAACTTTAGTCTCCTTCAAGTGGGCATTTGGTTGTATTCAGATATCCATTTCTTCTTGGACTTGAAACTTCTGGAAGAGTGGGATAGGACTTCTCCCTGTTTCCTTCTCTCCCTCCTTTCTCTTTCCCACAAGCTCACCCTCAGGGCAGTACTGCAGGCAACGGAGGGAAAGACACATTTTTATGGGGAGATGGAGTCCCTTTTGCTGGTGATTTGACTCCTAGTTTCTGACTAGCCCCCTTGAAGTCTGTGCTTCATAAAACCACAGAATGTACATTTTGAACTTCTCAAGCAATTGAAGTAGGCAACAGTCTAAACATGTAAGTACTTACAAATGTCAGTTATCATTTTCAAACAGTGATCCTTTTGTTTCAAGATTCATTTTGGATTAAATCGGTTTTGCTATGAGAATGTATCTTGCCTGCCAGTGACCTCCAGACATCCGAAATGTTGCCCCAAAATAAAATCAACCCCTAACCCCAGGAAAAGATCAACATTTGTATAGAATACAGCTTGGTATGTGTTTGCTCAGGAATTTTGTCTTCTTAATTAAATATTTTTTGCCCCTGTCTCAGAAATAAGAAAACACAATTGAAGTATCACAAGACACATAGTATTCTAATTTTATCTGTGAAATGCAAACTAAAGGTCATAAAATTATACTGCAGCTATTACTAGATAATTTTCAAGGATATTCTTTAAGAACATAAATAATGATCAAAAGGCCGCAGAATGTGCTAATTTTATTAAACAAAAACATTGAGTAACATTTCCTAGAAGTGATATTATCATTTGTATACTCCACTTATAATAGAAAATAGATGGATTATTTTCCTATGTTTTAAGTAAAAGGGTGGTCGGCTCTGATTTAATATCTGATGTACTCAACACATGGCTGAATCATTCCTATCCTTTGTCATGCCACCTAGATCTATCCCAAGAGTGCTGCCAAAGGAAGTAATACTGGTTACTCCCAGTGTCCCAGAATTTCTCAAAAATGTTTTACAGAGCCATACTTTTAAGAGCTGATTTTTTTGTGTGTGTGTGTGGAGGTGGGGGATGTGATTGGCCTGCTACTTAGCTGAATGACAACAGAGTCTATTTGCAATTAAACTTGAAATTAAAAATGGAATCATTATGAGATTTCAGTGAAACCTGGAAGTTGGGTCAAATGCACAGAAAAGTGTGATTATGTTGCCCAAAAGATTTTTTTAATTTGAACATATGATTCTCTTAAGTAATAAGGGCTAATCAGAGATTTACTTATTTAACTTCTAAACTGAACCCAAGATAAGCAAGATGTGTTTTAAAAAACATTAACAATTTATTTATTGACTTATAATTTATAACTTATTTACTTCCTAGATTATGTGTGAATGATTTACAATGATAAAATATAAGACTCTTCTTCCTAAAATACCAGTAGAAGCCTTTTGAGAAATGCTGTACTACTTAAAAAAGTTCAGGGTTACATTAAAATTTTGGACAGGTAGGGGAGCATAATTTAGGGACTACAGAGATATCTATTAGATGAACTACTTGCAGTGACCACCATGTAAGGGTTATGGAGATATTCCAGAACCAAAAGAAAAACAGAACAGTCTTGGCCCCGCTGAGATCCTATACTCCCTTGATTTCTGGTTGACATGCTCCCTGTTTGCTTCTCTCGAGGTGAATCAAGCTTGAGCACTGTCATTTGGTGGGTGGGATCCACTTTTATACTTGAATGCCACATATTGTATCAAATACACTTTTTGTACATAGTATTTAATGTATAAATCCTTTTAGGTCAACCTAATGCTTATACACCTTTGTTTACCTAGTATCACATTGGTTATGACTTAATAGGAGTGGGTTAAAATTCTCCTACTTCTAGGGTTCTATATATTGTAACAATTAATAAAATAATCTCTGGAATCTGGCTGAGTTCAAATCCTCACCTGTGTAATTTTGAACAAATGTCTTAATATCAGAAATGCAGTATCTTCATCCACATAATTGGAAGTAATGAATGGTGATCGAATATGTGAACTCTGAAGCAAAATGCCTGATTTTAATGCTGGCATTTTCTATTTATATTGTGTGTGACCTAAAACAAATTACTTAATTTCTCTATACCTGAATTTTCTCATCTATGAAATGGCAATAATAAGAGTAATCTAGCTCAAACAGTTACTGAGTAGAATGCAGTCTAGCTTTTATACTATGCCAAGTTTCCCTCCCAATAGATAATAAAAATTTTTCACTAGCTCTGGATATTGACAGTTTTATTTTTGACAATCTGATAGAAAAGCAACATAATTTTTTTAACAACTCTAATTGGATGAACTTTTTATAGATTTAATGGTCATTTTTAACTTCTATTTAAATTCTTTGCAATTCTGTTTATTGATTTTTTCTTGTAATTTTTTGGAACTTTGTTATGTACTAAGAACAGTTACCCTTTGATATATTATTCATTTCTTTATTCATTCTACATATGTTTACTGACTGCCTATTATATACTAAAAACTATTCCAGGTGCTGGGGACACAGTTGTGAATCAAATAGATCAAAATCCATGCCTTTATAGAGCTGATGTCCTTGTGTTTGACCAACAATAAACTAATTGATAAGTGTATGATCTGGAGAAAAACAAGACAAGAAAAAGATACAGAGTTTGGGGACTGGAGAAGGAACTGCAGTTTTAACTAGGGTGTTCAGGGTAGGCTTTCCTGGCAAGGGGACATTTGAGCAAAGACCAAAAGGAAGTAAGGAAAGGAGGCATTCAGATCACTGGGGAAAGAACATCCCAGGCAAAGCAATCAGCAAATACAAATAAGATAAGAATTTTCCTGAAGGGTGTAAAAACAATTAGCAGGCACTGATGCAAGTAATAAAAGATGGGGTTTAGAAGAAATGAAGGGCTGATGGTGACGTCATTGAATAATAGTGTAAGGCCTTTGACTTTAATTTTGAGTAAGATGGGAAACAATTGGAAAGTTTGTATCATATTGTTATCTGACTTATTTTTTATAGGATCACTCTGTAAGCTGCATTGACCATAGAATACCGGGAAAAGGACAGAAGAAAGCAGAGAGTTTTGCTAGTGACAGATGGGCTTCCTCTTGACATCTTCTAAGGAAAAACAAGGGACCTGGGAGAAGTGTGGTCTTTATTCTAAAAAAGCAGTATTCCTTCTTGAAAATCTACGATTAAAGACATGAACTGAGTGACACCACATGTGTTGTAACTCTTTCCTTGTGTCTCTATAACCACCCATTAATTATGCTTAGTGTTCTACCTGTATTTTGTTGTTACTTTTATTTTGCTTATTTTTGTTCTTAAGTATAGTTCAATTCATCAGTCCTTTTGTTTAAGGACTGTATTTATGATTATTTGTATTTTCCCACTCTAAGATTATAAAATTTACTAAATAATATTTTCTGCTGGTACTTGATAGTTTCATGAAATGTTAAATATAACATACATTCAGTAAGGTGCACCAAATTAAGGTGCATAATACAAATGTTTATAATTTTGAGTAATGAACATGACTAGTACCCTAAAAGATCCTCTCATGCCCTTCACTAACCACTATCTCTCCCCAGCTACGAACTATCCTGCTGCTGATGATAATCGCTTCCTGTTTTTTCTCTATAGTTTTGCTACATAAGCACGCATTATGGTTTACATTTTCCAGTGTGTGTATGTGTGCATTTATATAAATGTAATAATTTGTTTTGTATTCTTTTATGACCTGCTAGATTCACACAACACTATGAAAGTTTTCTCTACCTCTGTTTGTTGCTTTGGTTCATAAATTCTCATTATTTTGAATGAATATATCACAGTTTACCTATTCAGTTTTTGACATGCATTTGGGTTGCTTTTAGTTAGTGATTGTTATGAATAATAATATATACTTTCTTGGTGTTCCTGTGCATGCATTTCTGAAGTGGTATTGAAATGGGTCTAGGCTAACCATACATTCAATTAGGTATCTGAACACCAAACACTGTCCCAATGTGGTTGTACTGATTGGCACTCTTGCTGCCACTATGTGAAAGTTCCTTTTCACCACATGCTCCAAACAAAATGACCATGAGTCATTTCATTTTACCCCTTCTGGTGGGTGTGTCATGGTGTCTCACTGTGTTTCTACCTTGCATTTCTCAGATTGCTAATGATGTTAAACACATTTTCATATGTATAGACCACTACGATACTTTGTTTTGTGAAGTTTCTCATGAATTTTCTACTAGATGGTGGTTCTTTTTGGTACTGATTTGTAGGACTTCATATATCCAAGAAAAAATCCCCTTGTTGAGTATACATTCTTTTTCCATAGTCAAATATATTTATCTTTCCCTTTATGTTTAAAGGAAACATATCCATTTCACAAAGTCAGGAATATATTCTCCTGTGTTATCTTCTAGAAATCTTCACTTTTTTATTTTTGCAATGACATCTACAATCCACATGGAAATGATTTTATATGTGATGCGGATGTGGGTTAAATTTCATATTTTTTGTGTGGATATACACTTTTCTCAACTCAATTTGTTAAAAAATCATTCTTTTCCTACCACTGTGCAATGGCATATTTTTGTAAATAAAGGGTCTAAATCTGTGGGTTTGTTTCAGGGCTCTGTGACACTGGTCTATTTGTCTATCATTTTAGTAAGCTATAACTAGTAAAGCTTTTATGACAAATATTTATGTCTGGTAAAGCAGATCTCCCTACCTTTTTTTGTGTTTTCTCTAAGAGCATCTTAACTAATCTTGACCCTTTGTATCTTTAAGCAAATTTTACAATTAGCTTGTCAATATATAGCAATTTTTAAAAAAATAATTGTTATTGTGGTTTTGCCTGGAATTGCCTTGGCTCTCTAAATCTATTGGTTTGAAAAAATTGGTATATTCCTATGCTGAGTCTTTTAAATATGAACTTAGATTATTCTCTGCTTTATTAGATCTTCTTTAATTTATCTCAGCAATGGTTTAAAATTTTCTGAACAGAAGTCTTGCACATCTTTCTCAGTTGTAGTCCAAAGTATTTGATATTTTCACATTTGCAAGTGACATCTTTTTAATTTTTTTTGTTTGTTTGTTTGTGGCTGATATAAAAAAGTAGTTGATTTTATATTAATATTCATTTTATATCCAACAACCTATTTAAACTAGCTTATCTATTCAATTGGTTAATCTTTGGATTCTATTGGTTTTCTATGTTCAAAGTCATATTATTCAAATGAGGACAATTTTATTTCTTTCTTTTAAATCTTTTCCCCTGTCTATTCATCTTGGCTAGTCTTTTCATAAATCATGTTGAAGAAAACTCATGCAAGTGAAGAAAACTCATGCAAGGACACTTTTCAGTGTCCCTCTCAAATAAAGAGCTTTCAATGTTTTACTATTAAGTACAATGTTTGCTATATATAAATATATATACATTGCATAAGTTCCTTTCTCTTTCTAATTTTCTAAGGGTTTTTATCATGAATAAATAAATTTTATCCAACACTTTTTATTTACCTAATGACATGTTCACATATGTTTTCTTTTTCATTGTGTTATGATTATGAATTACACTGATGGAGTTCAAATGTTAAGCAAATTTGATTTCCTGAAATAAAACCCAATATTTCTGTGATGTATTGCCCTTTAAATGTTTGTGGAATTTTTGTTGTTTTTTCTTAGCTTTTATTTTACTAATCTATTAATTAGGACTTCAGCATCTGTGTTCATGCCTGAGATCAGCCTCTAACTAGTATAACAGGATTTCTTTTCTTGTTATATGTCCTTGTCAACTTTTGGTATAATAGTTATGCTGATTACATAACCTGAGTCATTTAGTTGGGAGACTTTCTTTCTCTTTCTCTGAAATAGTGTAAATGAGTCATTGTTTATATTTTTAAGATCTTTGTTTTTAATGATTCAATTGTTAAAATTCTCTGGGGAAAATACTGGGCCTAGAGTTTTCTTGTGAAAACATTTTAATTATACATGCAATACCTTTAATAGTTACAGAAGAATCACTAAGGTTTCTTCTTTTTTTTATTTTTCTATAAATTTGTTAAATTTTATTTCCCAGAAATTTGTTCATTTTATCTAATATTTAAGTATATATAATATTCACATTATATTTTATTATCTACAGACTCTGTATTGATGTCTCCTTTTTATTTTTGACATTTGTGCCTTTTCTCTTTCTTCTTGATTAGTTTTGCAGCAGGATTATCAGTTGAACTAGTCTTTTTAAAATATCAACTTGTAGATTTGTTTATTTTCACTATTGTATATTTGTTTCCTAGTTCATTGAATTCTTCTCTTACCTTTTTACTCTCTTTCTTGTATTATTTTCTGTTATATTTTGCTAATTTTTAAGATTAATTCTAAGTTCATTGATTGCCTGTCTTCCTTCTTTTTCAAAAATATTCATTTAAAGCTGTAAATAAATTTTCAGTTATTGCTCCAGAAGTATTCCATATATTTAACATTACACTAGGTCAAGTTTGCTCATTCTGGTTTACAGATTTTCTTCATGCTTGCTGGTTTTTTAATATGATTATCCTATCAGATACTGAAAGGGACATGTTGATGTAACCACTATTATTGCGAATATACTTATTTTTTGTTATAGTTCTAAGGTTATATTGTTAGGGGAATGTGGTTCAAATTTTTCACAATTTCTTATGATGGAAAGTTTATCAATCTAAAGTGTCCTTCCTTACTATGTACAAAATTTTTGTCTCAAAAAGTACTATTTTAGTTTATCTGAGCTTAATTCAATACACTATGGTCTATAGTCTATTCTTTCTTTTAGTTTCAAAGTTTCTGTTTTTTTTTTTTTTGGTTGACTTTTTAAGAGGAATTTAATTTTGATTTTTTTATTTTAATCTAGTTTGAATATATATAGCTTTTAATTAGAACAATTTGTCTTGAATTCTACTTTTTCTGTTAGTATTGATATTCTTAATTTTTTCCTATGAATTTCTGGCATTGTCAGTTCCTTCTCTTAATTTTTAATTTTTCTTCTTTTCTGGTTTAATATAGATGAGGCTCAAAAAAATCATATGAGAATCTTAAATAATTTTTGTCATATAACTGAAAAGTTTATTATATTTGCATTTATCATTATTAATGTGTTTTTCTTACTTTTTCTATCACATTATAAACTCTGTAAATGTTGTATGTGTGTGTTTTTGTTTTTTTTTTTTTTAATTGCTACAAGTACTAAGACCAGGGCATTGTTTTCTTGGCCCACGTTGACTTTGAAGCATGATCCTCCACTGATTTTGAATCCATTAGATATAGCCTAGTGCTCTGAAAAAAAAAACAAAATGGAAAAATATGTAATTATATGCTTTGTTATTGATAGTATGGAGGATGGAAGAGCAATGCTATAGTGAACATGTGACATGTTTGTGGCTGCCCAGCACCATATAAAACAACCTTTCACACTGTGAGTCATTAACTTGCTTACCTACCTGTCCTTGCAGCTAAGACACGGGTAGAACAGGCTTCACCAAACAGATGCAACATGAAGATGACTTCAGTTCACAAAAAAGCAAAATGAGTAAAGAAGTACCAAAAAGAATCCATCCTTTATAGAGTATATTAAGGATAGCGAAGTCAGTTCTTTTGAGGAAGTTTCTAGCATCATATCTCAGATCATGGATGTGATTTGCTGCTTTCTAGGTTCCAGCAGTGGGTTTTTTGCTGTAGTGACTTCCACAGTTTTTATGCATTATTCCTTCGCATGCAACTTCTATATCTGACCATCTGGCTCTCTTGGAAATTCTCTAAGCTATCAAATAACCTTTAATCTGTTTAAACCACTCAAGATGGATTCTGTTGTTTGCCACTAAAAACTGACTGATACAAATGAAGTGAGGTAGATAGGCAGCCTCTCTGGTATGAGGGATCTGTACTTCAGCTCGTGAGCAAAGCTTAACAGAAGTTCATCATGTCAATTCCAGCACTAACTACCAAGTTCAGCTAAGAATTCAGATCACCTTTACTTGTATTATTTTAATGAAAAACAATTGTTGCTTCTAAAGCTATTACTTCTAGTTTTGCTTAGAATGTGAAGCAATTAGGGCTGGCCCGGTGGCACACTGGAGACTGCGCCGCTTGGGAGTGCAGCGGCGCTCCTGCCGAGGGTTCGGATCCCATGTGGAGACCGGTTCCTGCTCACTGGCTGAGCGAGGTGCGGGTGCAACACCAAGGGTTGCGATCCTGTTGCCGGTCCCCGGTATGGGTGCGACACCGAGGGTTGCGATCCCGTTACTGGTCAGTAAAAAAGACAAAAAGGAAAAAAAAAAAGAATGTGAAGCAATTAAAAACATGGGTGAGGGTAATAATAATAATAATAATAATAATATGGCAGTGTGACAGTAAGATTTGTAGAGTTTAATCAAAGATATTTAAAGATTATCCAGGAAAAGTTTTCACAGCCTTAGCACTATTGACATTATTGACATTTTAGACCAGATAATTCCATTGTGGGCAGCTCTTCTGTGCATGTAATGTTGAGCAGGATTGCTGCACTCTATTCATTTGATGCCAATAGAGCACTTACCTTAGTTGTGACAACCAAAAACATCTCCACACATTACCAAATGTGCCACTGATTAGGATAAAGAATGGTAAATTTATGGCAAGAATACTGCCCATGGGGCCGGCCCGGTGG
>NW_007737121.1:0-267 GCF_000696425.1 Galeopterus variegatus
AAATATTTCTTCAGCAGCTGAGGAGGACTGTGATTCAGGAGAGGAGCAGATTATAAAGTCAAGGAATAAATGAATAAATGAATGTGCCTTGTTTTGGAAGTAGATGGCCTCCAGGAATTTTAAATACTCTGCTTTTTTAAACATATCATTTTTATTTTCCTCCAATCCCCTGCTTTTTGAGACCTTATTCTTTTATGATTGTGGTTCCACCCACAGTGTTGCCTCCAGAATTTCTAAATAGGAGGAGTTAGAGTTAGCAATACGGTT
>NW_007737121.1:2445-2795 GCF_000696425.1 Galeopterus variegatus
TAGTGTCACCAAACTCAGCAAGAAAATACTAAGTGTCCCAGGGACTAGGTCACAGAGGCACTCTCACTCAACTCCAACACTGAATTTGGCCAAAGTACCTACATGGAGACTACACTACTGCATTTACCTGGAACCAACACTAAAACATCATAATAAAACATACCTACAAGAGGAACTCCCTCTCTGCAAATCCCACTCCAGAGTACTAGAAAAAGCAACTGCTCTACCAGATGACTAAACACCAACATAGAGATACCAGGAATATGAAAAAGCAAGAAAATACGACACCACCAAAGGTATATAATAATTATCAAATACCAGATCCTATAGAACAGGAAGTCCTTGAAATT
>NW_007737121.1:4278-6864 GCF_000696425.1 Galeopterus variegatus
CATGAATACACAAGAAGGAATAAAACCCACCAGTAAAATAAGAATGCAAACAATAAAAAAAGGACTTTATCCAACCACCACAAGAAACCAATAAACAAAGAAGACAAACAATAAAACAGAAAGAAACAAAAGATATTTAAAACATCCAAACAAAAATCAGTAAAATACCAGGAGTAAATCAACACCTTTTGATAATAACTCTTAATGTAAAAGGATTAAATTCCCCACTCAAAAGACACAGACTGACTAATTGGATTAAAAAGATACACCCAACAATATGCTGTTTTCAAGAGACTCACCTCACCTCTAAAGACACACACAGACTAGGAGTAAAAGGATGGAAAAAGACATACCATGCAAATAGAAATGAAAAATGAGTAGGAATAGCTATTCTTATATCAGATAAAATAGACTTAAAAACAAAATCCATAAAAAGAGACAAAGAAGGCCACAATATAATGATAATGGGATCTATCCAGCAAGAAGACATTACAATCATAAATATGTATGAACCCAACACTACAGCAGTCAAATATATAAAGCAAACACTATTAGACCTAAAGAAAGAGATAGACTGACATACCACAATAGTAGGGGACCTGAACACCCCTCTTTCAACATTAGATGAATCATTTAGGCAAAAAACCAAGAGAGAAACACAAGGGCTAAACAGCACTTTAAACCAATTGGACTTGGCAGATATCTATAGCACATTTCATCCAACAACCACAGAATATACATTCTTCTCATCAGCACATGGAATATTCTCTTGGATAGACCACATGTTTGATCACAAATCGAGTCTCCTTAAATTTTAAAAAACTGAAATTATTTCATGTATTTTTTCAGACCACAATGAATTAAATCTAGAAATCAACAACAAACGGAACTATGGAAACTATACAAAAACATGGAAATTAAACCACATTCTACTGAACGACATATGGGTCCAAGAAAAAATTAAACAAATTATCAAAAAATGTACTAAAACTAATGAAAATAATGACACATTATTTATTTTATATATATTTTATAAATATATAATATATTGTTACATGACACATTATATTTTATATATATATAATTTTTTAAAAATTTATATATATATTATATATTTTATACATATTTTATAAATATATAATATATTGTTACATATTCCACTGAGAGGGAAGTTTATCACAATAAATACATCAGAAGAATAGAAAGATTGCAAATAAACAACCTAATGGTTCACCTCAAAGAACTAGAAAAACAAGAACACTCCAACCCCAAAGTTAGTAGATGAAAAGAAATAATTAAGATCAGAACAGAACTAAATTAAATAGAAATCCAAAAAACAATACAAAAGATCAATGAAACAAAAAGTTGGTTTTTGGAGAAGACAAACAAAATAGATAAGACATTAGCTAGGCTAACTAAAAAAAGAAGACAGAAGACTCAAATAAAAATTAGAAATGAAAAAAGAGACATTACAATTGATACCACTGAAATACAAAGAATCATTAGAGACTATTACAAACAACTATATGCCAACAAATTTGAAAACCNAATGGACAAATTTCTGGACACATACAAACTACTAAGACTGAACCAAGAAGACACAGAAAATCTGAACAGACCAATAACAATCAAAGAGATCAAAGCTGTTATCTGCAGTCTCCCAACAAAGAAAAGCCCAGGACTGGATGGCTTTATTGCTGAATTCTACCAGACATTTAAAGAGGAATTAATGCCAGTTTCTTCAAACTATTCCAAAAGATTGAAACAGAGGCCATTCTCCAAAACTCATTCTATGAGGCAAACATCACCCTGATACCAAAACCAGACAAAGATACAGCAAAAAAAAGAAAACTACAGACCAATATCTTTGATGAATACAGATGCAAAAATCCTCAATAAAATATTAGCAAATAGAATACAGCAACACATCCAAAAAATTGTAACCACAATCAAGTGGAATTCATCCCAGGGATGCAAGGCTGGTTCAACATGTGCAAATTGATAAATGTGATACACCACATCAACAAAATCAAAGACAAAAAATATGATTATCTCAATAGATGCTGAAAAAGCATTTGACAAAATTCAACATCCCTTCTTTATAAAGACTCTCAACAAACTAGGTATAGAAGGAAAGTACCTCAACACAATTAACGCCATATATGACAAACCCACTGCAAATATCATCCTGAATGAGGAAAAGTTAAAAGCTTTTCCCTTAAGAACAGGAACGAGACAAGGTTGCCCACTCTCACCACTCCCATTCAACATAGTGTTGGAAGTACTAGCCAGAGCAATCAAGGAAGAGAAGGAAATAAAGGGCATCCAGACTGGAAAAGACAAAGTCAAACTGTCCCTGTTTGCAGATGATATGATACTATATACGGAAAAACCTACAGTCTCTACAAAAAAACTCTTAGAGTTGATAAATGATTTTGGCAGAGTTGCAGGAGACAAAATCAGCATGCAAAAATCAGTAGCATTTTAATACTCCAAGAACGTACTAGCAGAAAAAGAAATCAAGAAAGCTATTCCAGTTACAATAGTCACTAAAAAAATCAAATACCTAGGAATAAAGTTAACCAA
>NW_007737121.1:8086-11224 GCF_000696425.1 Galeopterus variegatus
AAGCTATTCCAGTTACAATAGTCACTAAAAAAATCAAATACCTAGGAATAAAGTTAACCAAAGATGTGAAAGATCTCTATGATGAGAACTGTGAATCACTGTTAAGAGAAATTAGAGAAGACACAAGAAAATAGAAAGATATTCCATGCTCTTGGATTGGAAGAATTAAGATTGTGAAAATGTCCAAAGTGATCTATAGATTCAATGCAATCTATATCAAAATAACAATGACATTTTTCATAGAAATGGAAACAAACAATACTAACATTCATTTGGAACAATGAAAGACCCCAAATAGCCATAGCAATCCTGAACAAAAAAAATAAAGCCAAAGACATAACACTACCCTACTTCAAATTATACTACAAAGCTATAGTAACCAAAACAGTACTGGCATAAACAAAGACATATGGACCAATGGAACAGAATACAGAACCCAGAAATCAGCTCATACACCTACAGCCATATGATCTTTGACAAAGGCATCAAGAGTATATACTGGGGAAAAGACTGCCTCTTTGATAAATGGTGCTAGGAAAATTGGACATCCATATGCAGAATGAAACTACACCTGTACATCTCACCACACACCAAAATCAACTCAAAATAGATTAAAGAATTTAATATACATCCTGAAACTATAGAACTCCTAAAAGAAAACATAGGGGAAACACTTCAGGAAGTAGGACTGGTGATAGACTTTATGAATATGTCCCCAAAAGCACAGGCAACAAAAGGAAAAATGAACAAATCAGATTACATCAAACTAAAAAGCATCTGCAGAGCAAAAGAAATTAACCAAGCAAAAAGATAACGAACAGAGTGGGAGAAAATATTTGCAAAATACNCAGTAAAAAAACAAGTAAACTGATTAAAAAATGGGCAAAGGAGCTGAATAGGCATTTCTCAAAGGAAGATATAAGAATGGTTAACAGTAACATGGAACAAATGCTCAACATCACCCAGCATCAGGGAAATGCAAATCAAAACCATGGTGAGATATCATCTCATTCCAGTTTGGCTGGCTATTATCAAAAAGACTGAGAACAACAAATGCTGGTGAGGATGTGGAGAAAGGGGAACTCTCTTACACTGTTGGTGGGACTATAAATTGGA
Organism: Galeopterus variegatus; assembly: GCF_000696425.1. Lineage (NCBI taxonomy): Eukaryota > Metazoa > Chordata > Mammalia > Dermoptera > Cynocephalidae > Galeopterus > Galeopterus variegatus. The sequence continues at coordinate 9,203 of NW_007737121.1, forward strand.
GCAGCCATTATGAAAAATGATATGGAGGTTCCTCAAACAAATACAGGTAGAACTGCCATATGACCCAGCTATCCCACTACTGAATGGAAATCAACATGTTGAAGGGATACCTGTACTTCCATGTTTATTGTAGCTCTACTTACAACAGCCAAGAGTTGGAACCAGCTGAAATATCCATCATCGGACGAGTGGATAAGGAAAATGTGGTATATTTATACAATGAAATTCTACTCTGCTATAAAAAAGAATGAAATTATGTTTAGTGAAATAAGCCAGGCACAGAAAGAGAAATACCACACGTTCTCACCTATATGTCGGAGCTAATATAAATAAACAAACAAACAACAAAAAAAGATATAACAATCACAATAATTCATTGAACTTTTTAAGAGAAGAGAACAGAACTGAGGTTGCCAGTTGTGTAAAGGGAGAAGAGGGATGGAAAGGGCCATGAAAATCGATTACATTGTATAATGATAAATAAATAAAAAATAGTGAAAAAAATTGAAGAAAATTTTGGGCTCCAAAACCCATGCTCTTTAATGGAAGGAAAAAAGTGTTCTGGAATACTTAAAAATGCAAGGATCTATTATCATTTTACAAAAGCCACTCATCACCAGAGTAAATTTCACTTCCAAATCTAATCTAAGATATTCTAAGATATTCATGCTAATATATTTAACTTACAGTATATCTCTGGTTATGTTTTTTAATGGAAAAACAAAGCAGTTTCCCTTTTAGGATTAAGGTCTTACTAACAAGAATAATTTAAGATGCAGTTAGAAATGAGAAACTTACTCTGTACTTCCAAAGAAGCAAACTTTTCTCTTCCCAAGAATGAATAGCACAATGCTGAACTCCCATAAACTCTAAAGTATGCAATAGGTCAGGGCTTCCCTAGGTCATCATTGGAACAGATTTTCAACACCTCAGAATCTACATATTCATATCTTCTACGGCTTTTTATTTCCAACCTTCTACATGTTTGAAAATAAAATGTAACTGAGTTAAAAGAACAGTGAACTAAGAATATCTGTTATACTTCCCATATGAAAATTTGTTCAACTTCTCTATTTTTAGGGTTCCCACATCTATAAGTTTTCTGCCATACTAACTCACTAATTGCCTGTAAAGACTTTTTAAAGGGAGGTCAGAGCATTCATATGTGTAATTCTTTAAGTATAGAAGTCTTACACTTAAAAATAGAGTGTAGTCATTAAGGTATCAATCCAGGTAAAGATGAAGTAAGCATTTTAACAAATTGAAAACTACTGAAACTTTTCCCATTTAAAAGAACGTGTAGAAAATCGTTCATCTGAAAATTGTACAATGTGAATGCATTAAAAATCACATTTACAGTGCACAAAGCCCATAAATGCAACCTTTTGACTAAAAGTTACAAGCCAAGAGAGATGCTTTAGACCATTGTAAAGAGCAGTTTATGACAGAAACATTTTCAGCAGCTATTCCTCTCCCTGTTCTTAGAATTTTATTTTTTTAACTACTGGAATGGAAATGTTATTTGGTAATATTTAGGGGTTTGTTTTTATTTAAGATATTTTAAGGTGGAAAGGTCAATTAAAAGCTCAACAGAAATATCAAGAACTTAACCTGACAGCCTATATAGGAAATCCCATACAACTGTTTAACTTTTGTTCTTAGAAAAAGTAACTTTTACACAGGGACAGCTATCCAAGAAATCACACAAGTACATTGTTGTCTAATATTACCTGATTTTGCTGTGCTCCTTTAAGTTAAAAATCAGAGCATGGGAAATGATTTCATTATACAGAGCCCTTCTTTATANCAAGTGCAGATCTTCTGAAAAGGAGACTTGGGCCGGGCTGGCAAGCGCGAGCGATCGGGGAGCGGAGGCTAGCCGCCGGGTAGGGCTGACAGACATGCTTCCTCTGAGACCCGCGGAACGCTTGGAATGAGAGGGGCGCCGAAACTTCCTGTGGCGCTAGTCACCCAGCCTCATCGAGGGTCCCGCTCCATCAAACCTTTAGGCACAGCCGCCCC
>NW_007737121.1:11234-21055 GCF_000696425.1 Galeopterus variegatus
AGCCCATAAATGCAACCTTTTGACTAAAAGTTACAAGCCAAGAGAGATGCTTTAGACCATTCTAAAGAGCAGTTTATGACAGAAGCATTTTCAGCAGCTATTCCTCTCCCTGTTCCTAGAATTTTATTTTTTTAACTACTGGAATGGAAGTGTTATTTGGTAATATTTAGGGGTTTGTTTTTATTTAAGATATTTTAAGGTGGAAAGGTCAATTAAAAACTCAACAGAAATATCAAGAACTTAACCTGACAGCCTATATAGGAAATCCCATACAACTGTTTAACTTTTGTTCTTAGAAAAAGTAACTTTTACACAGGGACAGCTATCCAAATCACGCGAGTACATTGTTGTCTAATATTACCTGATTTTGCTGTGTTCCTTTAAGTTAAAAATCAGAGCATGGGAAATGATTTCATTATACAGAGCCCTTCTTTATAATGGTTATTTTATTGTTAATGATTTTTGCCAGGATAATTAGAATGGATTTTGCAACTGATAGGAAATAAGGTGGAGGGAGCTGCGGTCTCCAATGGTTCTTCATCCCTAAGCCAGATCACTTAACCTAGGGTAAGTCACCTCAGGCCTTAGTATCCTCAACTGTAAAAGAAGCATGTTGCCCTAAAATACTTTGAAAGTCTCTTCTAGCTCTTAACGTTCTACTCTTTTTTAAATTAAAGAAATTAATTACTCTATATTAATGAAATAAGGAATAGTAAAAATAGGCAACTTTTTAAAGATACGGTAAGGTACCAAAACTTCAATAAGCAGCATACAAGTGAATAAGCAGGCAAGATTACAGAATCTGTCTCATACATGCCACTGGCAGGGAAGCCCTAGGAAAATGATTCAGCTTTCAACAACCTTTCTTCCCACAGATCATTTAGGTAAAGTAAAATAAAAGGTATTTTGCCAAACATAGCCTCTGCAGATTTACATTTAAAGTAATTTCACCTCAAAACTGAGCAAATACATCTAATACAAGAAGCTATAACTAGTGAAGTGTGCACTGCAGATTATCACAAAGACACTCTAATTCTTACTACAAAATTCAGTTAGCTCCAGGGACAGGTGGGTCTTCATTTCACAGAACCTGAAATACCAGCGTTCGCAAGCTCCCCAAAACTCACAGAGAAGTTATGTCAAAGAAGAAACTGACAAACTCCCCTTAGTGGGAGAAAACAGGAGGACTAACAGCTTTTTTCTCACAGATAAATACATTTTGTACTAAATTGACTATAGAAGAAAAAACATTTTAAAACAAGCTTTCATCTCTCCACAATCTTTGTTTTACAAATTCCTTTAAAAATGTTCTTGGAAGCTACTTCTAAATGGAAAAATTGAGGGTCAAGGAGAGAAGAAACCTCTGTTCTCCTGAAAGATCATTTCATTCACTTCCATCATGTTTTAACAAAAAGGTACAAATAACTTCTGTCCTTATTAGTCCCACGCTGTATGACTATGATTATGTATTAAACCTGTCAGTAAGCTTGGAAACCGACAAACAAGGTCAAAAGACGAATGAATTGAAGAAAGTCAATGAATGTTTACGAAAAACAGAAAAAGACTGTCTAAAGTTCGGGGGGTGGGGGGGGGACGGACATAAAGGGCCAATGATATTTCCAGAGTTCCCACAATGCCCACCATTGCCACATTACAAGGCTCCCACTATTCAGAGATTTAAGTATGTTTTTAGCCCATCTACATGTCCTTGCCAAAATACACTCTACCCATAGTCTAACACAGTCTGTATCTGTTAGACGGCGAATGTAGCAACTGAGTCTCGGCAGAACACGGAAGTAGTGTCCCGTAATGAGAGAGGGCGACGTGTCAGTCGGCTTGGGAGTTTCTGGAGCGGCAGCAACTATAGCAAGTGATCACTCCCCATCATGTGGGCCAAAAATTCTGGGTTGGAGGTGAAGGCTGTCCCTTTTTCCTTTTATGTCTACCCCCACCCTTTTTTTTCACGTGGGGAGGGGAGGAATCGGAAATAGACTAGGTAATGAGGTCCATTCCAAGATAGATAACGAACTCCTGGCACCTACAATCCCTTGGGATCGGATGCTACTTTGAAGGCAAAAGAAGTAAGTTTCATTCTCTGTAACCTCACTCCTTGACACTGAGGATAGTCATTAATTTTTCGTGGAAAAGGCAACCTTTGCCTCATTCCTAATTACAAGTCCCCTTTGGGGGTAAGTTAGAAAATCAGCAAAAGGGCCAAAAAACACACCGGGCTGGTCAGTGCCCCTGAGAGAGGCAGGCACTTGTTCAGGGTCGCCCCTGCTTTCCAAGACTCACAAATGAGTTCCGAAGTGGGAGCCGTGGTGGAGCCGGCAGAGTGCAATACTTACCGCCATTCACGCCTATGGACGGCTCCAGCTTAGCTCCGGCGATCGCCAGCACTATGCCGATCATGAACCATTCTTTCCTCATTCTCTCCAGCAGCCTCATATTTGTTAGGGTGGGTGGGTTTTGTTTATTTGTTTGGCTTTTTTTCTTTTCAAGCGGCGATTGCTTAATCCCCGAGGCGTCTCCACACTTTCCTCGATCCCTCCAGACATGCAGCAGAACAAGTCAAATTGCCACTCGTAAAGTAAAGACCAGGAGGTTGCTCGGCGGCTTGGAGGAGGGTTGGGAGTAGTAGTATCCAGTGACAGGAAAGTCTCACTGAGCGCCGCCATCACTACCACACGCCTCCTAATAGTCGCGCACAGACTCCCACTGCAGCTCTGGCCACGGGCTCCCAAGTGCAGATCTTCTGAAAAGGAGACTTGGGCCGGGCTGGCAAGCGCGAGCGATCGGGGAACGGAGGCTGGCCGCCGGGTAGGGCTGACAGACATGCTTCCTCTGAGACCCGCGGAACGCTTGGAATGAGAGGGGCGCCGAAACTTCGTGTGGCGCTAGTCACCCAGCCTCATCGAGGGTCCCGCTCCATCAAACCTTTAGGCACAGCCGCCCGCGCCCCCGGAACATATCTGCACCGAGAGCCTCTCTTTCGCTCCGCCATGTACACGCGGGAAGGGCTGGCGTGCGCTCGAGACAGGGCTTCCTCCACTGGAGTTGCGGCAGCGGGTTGCAGGTTTTGTGTAGGCGCGCTTCTTCGGGGCATTGCGACGCTTTCCCGACGCCTGCGTTGACGTGTGCGCGGGGGGAAGGGGAGGCCACTCTGGGTCTCCGGTTCCCGGCGCGAGCGGCTAGAGTTAGACGCGCTTGGCTGTCTGCGCGGGAAAAGGGCTCCCTCCCGGGGTGTGCTTAAGGCCCGGGGGTGGGTTGGAAATTGTGCGCGGGGCGGATGCCCATGTTCGCAGGACCCCGACTTTCCAGCCGCTGTAGCCCGAGGAGGGCAGGCCGGACCTCGCCAGATCGGTGGCCTGCGGATGCGCGCTCGGCCCGGACTCCCTCTCCTGCCAACACCTGCCCCTGGGAGGGGGAAGGACTGCGAGGGTCGGGTGAGGTCTTCCTTCAGGGGCGGTGAGTGAGTGCTCAAGTCCCCTTCTCGCCAACGAAGCTTCCTGCAGGCGGAGCGGGGTCCGCGCCGGCGAGTCCGGAGGGTACGCGGGTGCCCGCCGTCGCTTGACCCCCAGAGCTGACCGACCGAAAGAGCAGGACAACTCTGGGAAGTGGGTCAGAGACCGAGTCAGAGGGGTGGGAGTCCTGCCTTCCATTGCCTCGCGTGCTAAGTTCTAGCCGTACTCCAGCTTTTTCCTTGAAGTGTATCCTGGCGACCAGTGGCTTTGAGTTTCATGAATGGACTTACTACTGGTAGACCTTGCAGGAACATCAGCTCTTCCCTATTAGGCACCCGAATAAAGAAAGAAATAAAATACTGTATGACGTTTTGAAGTAGCGTGGCATCTATCACTTAAATGGTTACTATCGGACTTACGGGTTGGAAGGGATTGTTTAGTGATGCCAGACTTTAATTCTGAATTTATTCAAAGCTTTTGGAAGGGATTGTTTAGTGATGCCAGACTTTAATTCTGAATTTATTCAAAGCTTGAAAGAGATTCATCATGTAATTTCCTACATTTAATTTAGCTTTATCTTGATCACATGACTTGTCCAAAAACTAAGCCACTTTAAGCAGTTGTGCTACTCGTTGCAGGTTACTCAGTACCAATCTAATTATACATCAGGCAGCATAAAGAAAAGTTAATCAAAGATAAAAAGAAATTAATAGAGAGACACAGATGACATTAAACAACTTACCCAGAAAAGAGAGAAAAACATGAGGTGTGATAAAATCTGATGTTAATTATCACTCAGCCAGAAGATAAGTGCAGATACAGAGAGATAGTTTACAACATATTTATTTTCTTATAGTAATTTCTTAGTGGGTTAGAGGGTCGTCCATTTCAGTTATTGAAGGGATATTTTTGTACTAAAATGTCATTTAACATTGTGTTTACAGAAATTGAGCTGTTTTAACTTTACAGCTGTGCACAAATTCTTATTTACTAATAAGTCTTTGATCTGTTAAAAGCAGAATCTAACTTACAGAAACGTTTTTGTTTTGTTTTTAATGGTACTTAAAAGAATATAGTGCACTGTGAATTCTATTCTGTTAAGGCTTGAATTAGTTTGCTGTGGCTGCTGTAACAAATACCCCAAACTTGATATACTTGAACAACAGAAGTTTATTCTCTCACCGTTCTGGAGGATAGAAATCCAAAATCAAGGCATTGGCAGGGCTGCACTCCCTCTTAAGGCTCTAGGGGAGAATCTTCCCTTGCCTCATCCAGTTTCTAGTGGCTGTCCACATTCATTGGCTTCCTTGGCTTATGGCTACAGTGCTCCAATCTCTGCCTCTGTCTTCACATCACATTCTTCTCTGTGTGTCTGTCTAGTTGTCACATCACTCCAGTCTCTCCATATGTCTTCATATTGCCCCTGCTCTTCTGTTTGATTCTTATAAAGACAATTGTCATTGGATTTAGGGCCCACATTGATAATCTGGAATGATCTCTCAAGATCTTTAATTTAATTACATCTGCATATGTCATTTTTCCATATTAGATAACCATGCTGTATTGAATAGTGTCCCCAAAGATTCATGTCCTTCTCGAACCTCAGAATTTGACCTTAGTTGAAAATCAGGTCTTTGCAGATGTAATTAGTTAAGATGAGGTCATACTGGATTAAGGTGAGTCTTATATCCAATTATTCATGTCCTTATAAGAATGTCATGTGGAGACACAAGAAAGACAGAGGCGAATGCCATGTGATGATGGAAGTAGAGATTAGAGTGATGTGGCTACAAGCCAAGAATGCCAAGGATTGCTGACAACAAGAAGCTAGGAGAGAGGCATGGAACAGATTTTCCCCCAGTGTTTCCAGGGAGAACAAACCCTGCTGACACCTTGATTTCAGACTTTTGGCCTCCTGAACTATGAGAAAATAAATGTCTGTTGTTTTAAGCCACCCACTTTGCAGTACTTTATTACAGCAGTGCTAGGAAACTAATACAGTAGTATTCACAGGTTCCAGGGATTTTATGTGACTTTTTCTTTGTTGTGGCCACCATCCAACCCAGTACAAGTCTCTTCCCTTCCTCCTCTTTCATCTATTACTCTCTTCAATAATTCTGTCACTCTTCCCTTTCACTTTTTTTCTGTCATTATTTTTCTTTCCCCTGCCTCTTCACCTCAATTTTCTCTCTGTTATCCCTACCACATCACTTGACATCATCCCAACCAAAATGGACACACAAAAGCATGCTTCTCTAGTTGGGAAGGTTAGTAGGGAAGGGTCATAGGGAGATGTTGGTTAATGGATGAAAAATAACAGCTACTTGTAATGAGTTCTAGTGTTCTATAGCACTGTAGGGTGACTATATTTAACAATAATTTATTATATATTTTCAAATAGTAGAGTGGATTTTGTTTTATTTTTTAATAGTACATACTGATTGTACATTTTTGTGGTGTACAGAGTACCCATACATGTATACAATGTGTGATGATCAAGTAAGGATAATTAGCATATCCATCATCACAAAATTTTATTATTTCTTTGTGATGAGAACATTTCAGCTCCTCTCTTCTAACCATTTGAGAACATACAATAAGTTATTGTTCATCATAGATGCCTAGCATGACTGTAGACCACTAGAACTTATTTTTCTTACCTAGCTGTAATTTTGTATCCATTAATCAACCTCTCCCTATCCCTCCCTTCCCCTTCTCAACCTCTAGTAACCACAATTCCAATTAGAAGAATAGGTTTCGAATGTTCCAAACACAAAGAAATGGTAAATGTTTGAGGTGATGAATATGCTAATTATCCTGATTCGGTCATTATACATTGTTTACATATATCAAAATATCACACTCTAACCCATAAATGTGTACAACTATTATGAGTCAATAAAAAATAATAAAGCATGCTTCTCTAAACACACATGATAAACTCTTTATTCAATAAATACTAAATTTGTTTATGGAACAGATATTTAAAGTGCTTTCACTGTATGCCAGGCACGTGTCAGGTGCTGAGCATTCAGTGGTAAACACGAAGACAACCAAGTCTGCCCTCGTGGAGTTTATAATCTAGTGGAGGAAACAGATGCAAACAGCTTGTGATTTGTGGAAGGAGAAGAGCAAGATGTTGAGAATAATTTAGATTGGGGACAGTGTCACTGAGATCCAAAGGATGAAAAGGCACGTGGGAGAAAGCTATTGCTCAGGCAGGGAAGAGTTTTACCCTCCATGGACTCGAGGGACCAATGTGACTAGACTAGTCAATGAGGGGGGAGTGATGTTAGATGTTAGAAAGGTGGAGAGCTGGGCAGGGTACAGATCATGTGAAACTTCTCATGTTGTGGTAAAGGATTTAGATTTTATTAAATACTGTAGAAAGCCACTAAATTTTTAATTAGCAAGTAAAATGTCCAATTTTGCTAAAGAAATTATTTTAGAAGCAGTCTGGATAAATAGTTCAGAAAGAAGTGACTAAATCAATGGAGCTAGAAAAGGCAGTTAGTATACAAAATGTTAATCAAAAAGAATAAAAAATAGATTACCAGTCACCTGTAGGGGAACAGGGAGGAAGTCTGGAATTTGTTTGGTAAATAAGTGCTGGTGCCATTCACTCAGCCAGTGAAACTTTACAAAGTAGATTTGAGAAGGAGATCTTAAATTCAGTTCTATGGAGCTTCTGGGTAGCTGAGGTTCCTGGAGGGTGGCACACCTGGGGAAAGCAAAGAAGCTCTGCATGCCTTCCTCCATATTGTGTCCTATTCATCTTCTTCATCCCTAAATGTACAATCCTATAGTTCTCAGATGTCTACTTTACTTAAAATTGATTTGAAAGTTAATTTTTAGTTTTTGATATGTAATCATGTAAAATGTTGTTAATATATGTAAATATGAAGCACATAACTGAATTGTGTAAATAGCATTTCAGTCTGGTATGTTTAGGTAACATGGATGTTATGAATGATAAATCATACTGAAATAAGTTTTATTTTTCACTACTAATAAAATCAATAGCAACATCAAAAAAAAATTCAGTTTTGTATATATTGTGTTCAAGGGCCACTGGAGATGCAAATAGAGCTCTCCAGAAGACAGGTAACACAGGGGTTTGAGCTTAGAAATGGAGTTGGCTCAAGCTGTAGCTCTGATATTCTTCAACATTAAATTATGGAAGTCATAGGTGTTAATGTAGAAGATATCTACTTTTTTTTTTTTTTCCTTTTTGTCTTTTTTCGTGTCCGGCAACGGATTGCAACCCTCAGTGTCGCACCCGTACCGGACCAGGACCGGCAACGGGATCGCAACCCTCGGTGTTGCTCCCACACCTCGCTCAGCCAGTGAGCGGGAACCGGTCTGTATGTGGGATCCGAACCCTCGGCGGGAGCACCACTGCACTCCCAAGCGGCGCACTGTAGCAGTGCGCCACCAGGCCGGCCCCAAGATATCTGCTTTTTAAACTTTTAAACTGTTATGCTGTCTACTTAATTTCTTTCAATATGGCTTATTTATTTATTCATAATGTTTATGAACAGTTACTGTTGCCAAAATTTACAGGTATACCTGTGTCTGCTTTCATGGAATTTATGTTTAATAAAATGGTAGTAAATCTCATTGAGCTGTTGAAAAGATCAAATGTATTAGTGTATGAACTCTGTCTTGCATGGAATAAATTCTCACTCATTCATTTACTCAGCAAATATTTATTGAGTTCCTGCTCTGTACTATGTACTAGTCTAGATACCAGAATGAAAGAAAAAGGAAGAGACAAAGTTTCAGCTTTCCTTGTGTATTCAAATGATGACAAAGAAAAAAAAGTTACAAGTACTGATAAGTGCCATGTAATTTTTAAAAAAAAAGGTCAAGTAAATAGGGTAAAAAAAAAGAGGGTAACAAAGGGCTACTTCAACTGAATAGTCATGGAAGTGTCTTAGTTTGTGTTGCTGTAGCAAGTCACCATACACTGGGTGGCTTAAACAAGAAACATTTACTTCTCCAATGGCTGAGAAGTTCAAGATCAAGATGCCAACAGATCTGTGTCTGGTGAGGGTCCACTGCCTGATTTGCAGAGGCCATCTTCTTGCTGCGTCCTCACATGACAAGAAGAGAAAGAGCATTTTTTAATAGTTTAGTAGTTAATTTTTTGAATTAAGTACTTTTTAATATAATGAATTCTAAAAAATTACAAATATTTGAAAAGCAAAACATGTTTGTATAAAATATGAGAAGATCATAGTGAACACACATACAATGTGTGACATTTAAATAAGTACATTGAGGACTCCATCCCCAGCCTGGCTGAGTGCACGCTGATCACAGAGGTGCCCAGCTGGAGAGGCCCAAGATCTACAGAAACTACATGCCCTGCGGTGCCAGTGTGTGACCCAGCAGGTAGGCCTCGCCACTGCCGCCTGACTCCATCCCCAGCCCGCCTGAGTGTGCACTGACCAGAGAGGTGCCTCCCTGGAGAGGCCCAAGACCCGAGGTGACCACACACCCAAGGCACCAGTGGGCAACTGAGCAGACACTGAGACAGCTGTGCCAAATTGGCAGCCCCAGCACCATCCTAGCCAGACAATAGTGTCGAACCAGTGGACCATGAAATCCCCTGCCGCAATGACTAAAAATCAAAGGAAAGATACCGGAAATATGAAAAATCAAGAAAGTACACCACCAAAGGGTAATAACTCTTAAGCTCTAGATCCTATAGAACAAGAAGACCTTGAAATGTCTGACAAGGAATTTTGAGTGATAATTCTAAGGAAACTAAATAAGATACAAGAAAACTCAGCTAGACAACACAATGAAATGAGGAAAAGTATACAGGACCAGAAAGAAGAAATGTACAAGGAAATCAATGCCCTGAAAAAGAATGTTATCAGAGCTTGCTGAGCTGAAGAATTCATTCAATGAAATAAAAAACACAACAGAAAGTTTAACCAGCAGGCTTGCAGAAGCAGAAGAGAAAACTTCCAACCTTTAAGATGGGCTGTTTGAAATAACACAGGCAGACAAAAAAAGATAAAAGAAAGAAAAGAAAAGAAAGAAAGAAAAAAGAATTAAAACACTGAAGAAAATCTAAGAGAGATATCAGACAACCTTAACTGCTCAAATATCTGAGTCATGGGTATTCTAGAAGGGGAGGAAAAAGGAGATTGCGTTGAAAACATATTCAACAAAATAGTGGAAGAAAACTTCCCAGGTATAGGAGAAGACACAGATCTTCACATTCAGGAAGCTCAAAGATCCCCAAATGTATTCAACCCAAAAAGGTCTTCTCCAAGACATGTTATAGTCAAATTGGCAAAACTCAAAGACAAAGAGAGAATCTTAAAAGCTGCAAGAGAGAAG
>NW_007737121.1:22468-23647 GCF_000696425.1 Galeopterus variegatus
CAAATTGAGAAAAATTGGAATTATCCCATGTATTTTTTCAGACCACAATGGAATAAAATTAGAAATCAATAACAAACGAAATTCTGGAAACTATACAAACACATGGAAATTAAACAGCATTCTACTTAATGACATATGGGTCCAAGAAGAAATACAGGAAATCAAAAAATTTATTGAAACTAATGAAAATGATACATCATACCAAAACCTGTGGGATACTGCAAAAGCAGTACTAAGGGGGAAATTTATAGCATTTAATGCTTACTATAGAAGAATGGAAAGATGGCAAGTGAACAACCTAATACTTCACCTTAAAGAACTAGAAAAACAAGAACAATCCAAAACCAAAGTTAGCAGACAGAAAGAAATCATCAAGATAAGAGCAGAACTTAACGAAATTGAAACCCCAAAAAAGATACAAAAGATCAACGAATCAAAAAGTTGGTTTTTTTGAAAAGATAAATAAAACTGACAAACCATTAATATAGCTAACTAAAAAAAGAAGAGAGAAGACCCAAATTACAAAAATTAGAAATGAAAAATTTGATATTACAACTGATATGTCTGAAATACAAGGAATCATTCCAGACTACTATAAACAACTATATGTGAACAAATTTGAAAATCTGGAGGAAATGGATAAATTGCTGGGCACACACAAACTACCAAAACTGAGCCAAGAAAATGTATAAAATCTGAACAGACCAATAACAATAAACGAGATTGAAGCTGTTATCAGAAGGGTCCCAATAAAGAAAAGCCCAGGACCAGATGGATTCATAGCAGAATTCTACCAAACATTCAAAGAGGAATTGACACCAATTCTCTACAAACTATTCCAAAATATTGAAACAGAAGCAATTCTCCCAAACTCATTCTATGAAGCAAACATCACCCTGATACCAAAACCAGGTAAAGATACAACTAAAAAAGAAAACTACAGGCCAATATCCTTGATGAATATAGATGCAAAAGTCTGCAAGAAAATATTAGCTAACAGAATACAGCAACACATATGCAAAATTATACACCATGATCAAATGGGATTCATCCCAGGGATGCAAGGTTGGTTCAACATATGCAAATCAATAAATGTGATACACCATATCAATAAAAATCAAGCACAAGGACCATATAATCATCTCTACAGATTCTGAAAAAGCTTTTGATAAAATTCAA
>NW_007737121.1:24366-47566 GCF_000696425.1 Galeopterus variegatus
GAGTTGATAAATGATTTCAGCAAAGTTGCAGGATACAAAATCAACACACAAAAATCAGTACCATTTCTATACTCCACCAGTGAACATGCAGAAAAAGAAATCAAGAAAGCTGGCCCATTTACAATAGCCACCAAAAAAATAAAATACTTAGAAATAGACTTAACCAAGGATGTGAAAAATCTGTATAATGAGAACTATAAACCACTGTTGAGAGAAATTAAAGAGGACACAAGAAGATGGAAAGATATACCATGCTCTTGGACTGGAACAATTAACATTGTGAAAATGTCCATACTATCAAAAATGATCTACAAATTTAATGCAATCCTCATCAAAATTCCAATGACATTTTTCTCAGAAATGGAAAAAACAATCCTAACATTCATATGGAAGAACAAAAGACCATGAATAGCCAAAGCAATTAATCCAGGGGTATAACACTACCTGACTTTAAACTATACTACAAAGTTATAGTAACTAAAACAGCATGGTACTGGCATAAAAACAGACACATGGACCACTGGAACAGAATAGAGAATCCAGAAATCAACCCATGCACCTACAACCATCTGATCTTTGACAAAAGCACCAAGACTACACACTGGGGAAGAGACGGCTTCTTCAGTAAACGGTGCTGGGAAAATTGGACATTAATATGTAGGAGAATGAGACTAGACCCATACATCTCACCATATACCAAAGTCAACTCAAAATGGGTTAAAGAATTAAATATATGTCTTGAAACAATAAAACTCCTTTAAGAAAACATAGGGGAAACACTCCAGGAAGTAGGATTGCATACAGATTTTATGAATATGACCCCAAAAGCATAGGCAACCAAAGGAAAAATAAACAAATGGGATTATATTAAACTAAAAAGCTTCTGCACAGCAAAAGAAACAATTAACAGAGTGACAAGAAAACCAACAGGGTGGGAAAAAATATTTGCAAAATATACACCTGACAAAGGATTAGTAACCAGAATATAAAAGGAACTCAAACAACTTAACAACAACAAAACAAGTAACCCAATTAAAAAATGGGCAAAGGAGTTGAATAGGCATTTCTCAAAGGAAGATTGATGAATGGCCAATGGACACATGAAAAAATGCCCAACATCGCTCAGCATTCGGGAAATGCAAATCAAATCTACTTTGAGATACCATCTCACTCCAGTTAGGATGGCTAATATCCAAAAGACTGTGAATGATAAGTGCTGGAGAGATTGCAGAGAAAAAGGAACTCTAATACACTGTTGGTGGGACTGCAAAATGGTTCAGCCTTTATGGAAATAGTATGGAGCTTCCTCAAACAAGTACAGAGAGATCTACCATACGATTCAGTATTCCACTGCTGGGTATATACCCAGAGAAATGGAAATCATCATGTCAAAGGGATATCTGTACTCCCATGTTTTTTGTAGTGCTGTTTACAATAGCCAAGAGTTGGAACCAGCCTAAATGACCGTCACTGGATGAGGGGATAATGAAAATGTGGTATATCTACAGAATGGAACACTACTCTGCTATAAATAAGAATGAAATACTGCTATTTGCAACAACATGGATGGACCTAGAGAGAATTATATTAAGTGAAACAAGTCAGGCACAGAAAGAGAAATATTGCATGTTCTCACTTATTTCTGGGAACTAATAAAAATAATTAAGTAAATATACAAATGAATGTTGGGGTGGGGTGTGGGAAGACACAATAATCACAACAATTCCTTGAACTTGTGAAGTAAGATAAGTGAAGAGATATGATGTTGATGGGGGGAGGGGGGGAGAGAAGGAGGAATTGGTAAAGGAACACAAAAATCAACTACATTGTATATTGATAAATTAAAATTAAAAATATATAAAATAAAATAAAATTTGAATACATAAATAATAAGGTTCAGATCCCCAATCAGGCAGCTGCAAAAAAAAAATAATAATAATAAAAAATAAATAAAAAAATCATTATTTCTCAATGTACTTATTTATTTGTATTTATTTTATTTTATTTTATTTTGTCAATATACAATGTGGTTAATTATTGTGGCCCATTACTGAAACCTCCCTCCCTCCTCCCTCTCCCCCCTCCCTCCAAACAACCTCCTTTCTGTTCACTTGTTGTTATTAACTTCAAGGAATTGTAATTGTTTTGTCTTCTTCCCTCCCCCCAGGTTATTTGTGTATTTATTTACTTATTTTTAGCTCCCACATGTACCAGACCCAGTACTCCCTTGAGAATTTCTTGTCAAGCTGGTTGTGTGGTAGTAAACTCCATCAGTTTTTGCTTGTCTGGTAAATATACTATTTGTTCTTCATTTTGGAAAGATAGCCTTGCTGGGTAAAGTATTCTTGGCAGACAATTTTTGCCTTTTATTATTTTGAATATATCATCCCATTTTCTTCTGGCTTTTAGGGTTTCTGATGAAAAGTCTGATGTTAATGTGAAAGGGGTTCCCTTACAGATGACTTGACACTCCTCTCTTGCAGCTTTTAAGATTTTCTCTCTTTGAGTTTTGCCAATTTGACTATAACCATGTCTTGGAGAGGAGCTTTTTGGGTTGAATATGTTGGGGGATCTTTGAGCCTTCTGAATCTGGAGATCTATATTTCTCCCTGTACCTGGGAAGTTTTCTTCTATTATTTCACTGAATATGTTTTCAATGCCATTTCTTCCCTCCCCCCAATCTGGAATACCCATGATTCAGATATTTGAGCACTTAAGATTGTCTGTTGTCTCTCTTAGATTTTTCTTTAGGTTTTTAAATTCTTTTTTTCTATTTTTTGTCGACCTCTGTTATTTCGAACAAGGGACATAAAAAATAATTACTGGGCCGGCCCGGTGGCGCACTGCTACAGTGCGCCGCTTGGGAGCGCGGAGGCGCTCCTGCCGAGGGTTTGGATCCCACATACAGACCGGTTCCCGCTCACTGGCTGAGCGAGGTGCGGGCGCAACACCGAGGGTTGCGATCCCATTGCCAGTCCCGGTCTGGTACGGGTGCGACACTGAGGGTTGCGATCCGTTGCCGGTCACGAAAAAAAGACAAAAAGGAAAAAAAAAATACTATTTGTAATGAGGAACATACTAATAATATTGATTTTATCACCACATACTGTATACAAATACTGATAGTCAGCTCTATACCTCATAAATATGTATAAATAAAAAATAATAAAAAAGAGGAGGTAGAAAATTAACAGAGGAGAGCATAGGTCATGGCAAACAAGATAAAATCTGCCAAGAAATATTACCAGTATCTTTTTTTATCAGATGTTTATTTTCTAATGTCAAATCAGTCTCAAGTGAATTTTGTGATTATATTTAACATATAAATATAATCTTTTTTTGAAGGTGAAATATATTTGAAGACAAATATACATGTCTCTGATTTGAAAAAATAAAAATAGAGGGAACTACTTATGAACAAACTGTGGAAATGCCTTAAGGTGGGTGTTGCTTTGCATTGCTTCGCCCCCCACGGATTTGTCACCCCACTTCCCCTGGGTGACAGAGATGCAAAGGATTACTCAAAGCCCATCTCTACTGAGCAGTGAGACGCCCCTAAGTGGTTAACCTCCCTTTGGGACGCTCAAGCGAGAGCCATCCCTTCCTTGGGAAATTAACGCCGAATTGGGGTTCTCTTCCTGCATTTATTTTCCAGACCAGGAAGTTACAGGAAGAGAACATAGGTGGGGTTATGTTTAACAATATAGGCTGGTAACTTTCAGTGAAACAAGCCAGATAACATTCCAGTAAGTCTATCAACAAAAGTTTGATCTTAGCAAACATTTCTTCTTACAGCAATTTCTCAGTATCTTTACATATCAGTCCTTGAGCCAGCAACCTTGCTGTGCCACAAATCTTTATCTTACACCAGAGACTTAGAGGGAACTACTTATGAACAAACTGTGGAAATGCCTTAAGGTGGGTGTTGCTTTGCATTGCTTCGCCCCCCACGGATTTGTCACCCCACTTCCCCTGGGTGACAGAGATGCAAAGGATTACTCAAAGCCCATCTCTACTGAGCAGTGAGACGCCCCTAAGTGGTTAACCTCCCTTTGGGACGCTCAAGCGAGAGCCATCCCTTCCTTGGGAAATTAACGCCGAATTGGGGTTCTCTTCCTGCATTTATTTTCCAGACCAGGAAGTTACAGGAAGAGAACAAAGGTGGGGTTATAGTTTAACAGTATAGGCTGGTAACTTTCAGTGAAACAAGCCAGACGACATTTCAGTAGACAATTAAGTGGTCTTATCAACAACAGTTTGATCTTAGCAAACATTCCTTCCTATAGCAATTTCTCAGTATCTTTACATAACAGTCAGTAACTAGTCTGTCCTTGAGCCAGCAACCTGCTGTGCCACAATCCTTATCTTACAACAGAGACTTATAACCTGAGGGAAATTTCCTGCCATTCAGGGTCAATATTTGAAACTGCAAGGCTTTGGAAAACCAGGCCCTGTAAAGTACATATGCTTTATAGTATATTCTACAGGTGGGAATGGTCTTGGTGTGTTTATTAGTTTTCTATTGCTACTGTTACAAATTGCCACAAATTTAGTGGCTTAAAACAATACAACTTTATTATCTTACAGGTCTGGAGTTCAGAAGTCCAAAATGGATGTCACTAGGCTAAAATCAGTGTGTTAGCAGGGCTGCATGCCTTTCTTCAAGTTCCAGGGGAGAATTGCCTTTCCTTTTCCAGATTCTAAGGCTGCCTGCATTCTTGGCTCTCCGCCCTTCATAGTCAGCAATGGCCTGTCAACTTTTTCCTAGGAGGAGTCCATCTGACACTGATTCTCTGGCCTCCCACTTTCACTTACCCTTCTAATGACATTGATGTTATGGGCTGAATTGTGTTCCCCCAAAAAGATATGTTCAGATTCTAGCCTCTAATACCTCAGACCTTATTTTTAAGTAAGGTTTTGACAGGGGTAATCAAGTTAAAATGAGGTCATTATCATGCACCCTAATCCAAAATGACTGGTGTCCTTACAAAAGGGGAAATTTGGGTACAGAGACACTCATAGATGGAAAGCAATGTGAAGACATATGGGGAAAAGATGGACATGTGACTACAGTGATGCATCTACAAGCCAAGGAGAACCAAGGATTGGCAGCAAATACCAGAAGCTAGAAGAGGCAAGGAAAGATTCTTCCCTAGAACCTTCAGAGAGAGCATGACCCTGCCAACACCTTGGTTTTGCAGTTCTGGCCTCCAGAATTATTATTTCTTAACCTCCTTAAGAAAACAATTTCTGTTGTTTTAAGCCACCCAGTTTTTGGTACTTTGCTATGGCATCCCCAGGAAACTAATACAATTGGGCACACCCAGATACTCCGGGATAATCTCCTTACCTCAGTATTCTTAATCATATCTGTAAAGTCCTTTTGCCATGTAGAGTAACATATTCACAGGTTCCGGGGATTAGGATGTGGACATCTTTGGAGGGGAATGGGCATTAATCTGTATACTATAGCATATTAAAGGAATAGAAAGAAGGTCAATATGACTAGAAAACAGTGGGGGGGGGGCAGGGACCAAATCCTCCAGATCCTTTGGGCCTTTGTAGACCAGGTTATGGAGTTTAGATTTCATTTAATTGTGGCGAGAAGGGGTAAGAAAATTTTAAGCAAGGAAAGAACATTGTTCTTAAAAGGCCACTCTCTCTGGCTGCTGTATGGAGGAGAAATTTTAAAGAAGAGAAACCCATTAGGAGGCTTTTGGCGTGGTTCAAGGGAGAGATCCTATTGGTCTGCACTAAAGGGGCAGGGATATTGGAGAGGAAGAAAAGTAGATCATTTCCAGTTATGTTATAGCACTTGTACTGGATTTTTACAAGTGAGGAAAAGAGAGGAATCAAGGATGACTCCTAAATTATAGCTAAACCCATAGGTTTGAGTGAATGTTGGTATCATTTCAGATTTAGGGAGGAAAATCCAGTTTGTTTGAGACAACTTTGAGGTGCCTATTAGAAATTCAGGTGGCAATTGGGCAGTTGGCTAAACAGTTTACAGAGGGAGCTCAGGGCTAAAGATAAAGTTTTTGGAGTCATTGGCATGAGTGGTTCTTAACACCATGGGATTGGATAAGATTACCCAGAGAGACAATGTGTACAGAAAATGTTGATAAAGTGTCTTGGTCCACCCAAGTTGCTATAACAAAAATACCATAGACTTGGTGACTTAGCAAATATTTATTTCCTACAGTTCTGGAGGCTGGGAAGTCCAAGATCAGGGTATTGGCAGATTCAGTATCTGATTGGGGCCCATTTCCTGGTTCACAGATGGCTGTTTTCTTGCTGTGTCTTCACATGGTGAAAAGGAGCTAGAGAACTCTCTGGGGTCTCTTTTAAGTGCACTAACTCCATTCATGAGGGCACCACTATCCTGACTTAATTACCTCTCAAAGGCCCACCTCCTAAAACCATCACTGTAGGGATTAGGGGTTCAACACATAAATTTGGAGAACACAAACATTTAGTCTATAACATAAAGGGATACAAGTTAACTACCACCCTCCACAGATCCCACCCCTTTATAGAAGCATAGCCCTGCTCTACTCAAAGATTTTGAATGGCTCCATGTTTCCTGTAGAATAAAACCGACTCCTTATTCTGACATACCCTGATTGACATAGCCAGTCTGATTTTCTGTTACCCTCCGACCCCTTCTTACACTCTCAGGTGAGATTTCCTGTTCTTGTATCTTTTCTAAATGTTGTTGGATTCCTCAGGAAGGCTCTTTCTATCTCTATAAGTCCAAATCCAATCCCACCAAGCCTTTAAGTTCCTGTATGAATGTCTCCTTCACCGTGAAGTTTTTCCAATCATTCCCAATTATGAAAGAATCATTCTATTCTCTAACTTCCTAGCATTTTATCACTATCTTTTCTAGACAGTGTGAGCTCACTGAAGGCAGTCTCCACATCTGACTCATCCTTTGACACCCACCTTGGTAATAAATATAGCCATAGCAAAAAAAAAAAAAAATTACTTGTAAAGATATATTACTTTAATGAACAATATGACTTAGCTTTGCTTTAAGTATAGGTTTCATGCATATAAAATGTCAATATGGGGGCCGGCCCGGTGGTGCACTGCTACAGTGCGCTGCTTAGGAGCATGGCGGCACTCCTGCCGAGGGTTCGGATCCCACATACAGAACAGTTCCCGCTCACTGGCTGAGCGAGGTGCGGGCGCAACACCGAGGGTTGCGATCCCGTTGCCAGTCCCGGTCTGGTATGGGTGCGACACTGAGGGTTGCGATCCCGTTGCCGGTCCCGGTCCGGTACGGGTGTGACACTGAGGGTTGCGATCCGTTGCCGGACACGAGAAAAAAAAAAAAAAAAGACAATAAAATGTCAATATGTCTCAAATGACTCTGATGTATAAAAAAATTCTTATTACATAAGTTATGGTACCACTGAATAAATCATTTCACATTTTTGCATTTTGTGTGTTAAAGATATATTTAACTCTTGATTCCTTGGGATTTTTCTAAAATTTGGTTAGTTAGTTGCTTTGGTTTTGGTTTGGGGGCTTTTGTTGTTTTATTTCCTATCATTAGAAAACTGGATTTTTCTAAATCAAAGCAACAAGTTTTGAGGAAAACCACAAAATCTCTTTTGGCCTTGTGTACTTTGAGATACCCAGTATATATCCACACGGTGATGTCAGGAAGGCAGCTGAATATGTGAATGTGGACATCAGGAGAGGAGTTTGGCCGAGAGACAAACATTTAGTAGCATCAGCATATAGATGGTACTTAAAGCCATGGGATTGAATGGCTTAAGGAGTGTGTGTTGATGAAAAGGGAAGAAATTGGATAAAGGAGCAGGATGCTGTTAATAAGACAGAAGAAACAGCCAGAATGGTAGAGGGAAATTAGGAGAGTGTGTAGTCAGAGAAGACGGGGGAGAGAGTTTGATGAAGGAGGGAGCAGCCATCTGGGGTGAATACTACTGAGAGGATTGGACTACATGCAGGTTGTGAGTGACCTCCACAAGAGCAATTTCAGTATGAAAGGTGGGCATGGAAGCTATGGTTGGCAGCTTCTCAGATGGATCCCCACCTCCATGCCCTTGTGTATCTCCTCCCCTTGAGTGTGAATGGACTTACTGACTGGCTTCCAATACATAGAATATGACAGAAGTGATCAGATGTAACTTCCAAGATTAGTCTACAAAAAGACTATGACTTCGGGGCTTTTTCTTCAGGCTTGCCCCTTTGCTTAGGGAAGACAGCTGCCATCATTTGAGTTGCTCTATGGGGAGGCCCATGTGGCAAGGAAGTGATCTCTTCCTCTAACAGCCAGCCAGGACCCGAGGTTTGGAGTAGATCTTCCCCCAGTGAAATCTTAAGATGACTGCAGCCCCAGACTACAGTCTGGCTGAATATAGTAGAAAAAAACAATTTGGTTTGGTTATGATAGGTATAATAATGACCCTCTCCCCAAGAGGTCTACTTCCTTATCCCTAGAGTCTGAGAGTGCATTACCTTACATGGCAAAAGGGGTTTTGTTTATAGATGTAACTAAGTTAAGAATCTCAAGATTGGGAGAGCAGCCTGAATTGTCCTTGTGGGCCCACTGTAATCACAAGGGTCTTTAAGAAGAGGGAAGCAGTAGAGTCAGAGAAAGAGATGGGAGATAGAAGCAGAATTTGAAGTGTTTCGATTAGTAGAAGCCAGCCAAGAAATAGTTGCAGCCAAGAAATAGGGGCAGCCTCTAATAGCTGGCAAGCAAATGGATTCTCCTCGAGAGCCTGCAGAATTAGGGCAGTCCTGCCAACACCTCAGTTTCAGCCAAGTGAAACCTATTTCAGGTTTCTGACCTATAGAACTATAAGGTAATAAATATTGTTCTAAGCTACTAAGTTTGAAGTAGTTTGTTACAGCAACAATAGCAAACACAAAAAGAGGCTGCCTGCTGTAACCAAGTACTTCAGAAGGTAAATATGGACCCTTTCTATATCAATGGAAGGGAAGATAGAAAATTTTGCCCTCAATCCACTGAGGCCTGGAGGAATTTAGAGTACGGGCAAAGCCTCTATATTCCCTGACCACATTAACCTGGGAACTGACCACATGTTCTTTAGAGTGATCATTTCTATCTTATAGTTTAAGATTTCTGAAAGTGAAACACAAAACAGGGATTTATAAAGATAGGTCCAGAAGAGGAGATACTGCATTGACTAGTTATATATGGGTCTGAATATCAATCGAGTCTTAAACATATTGAGCCTTAAACACAAAGGTTAAAACATGAACCAGCTCCTTCTATCTCTTTTTAAAAATACAGCCCTTTTTAGTCACCCACACTCTAAACTACAGCATTCTCCTTTATTGCCTCCTCTCCTGATCTGTAACTAACTAGTCACCTAGATTAGTTTTTGTTCCCCCAAATTTTACTCACTTTTGTCCAGTCTTTCCTGTTTGTTATGTTACTACCCTAATTCAGTTTCTCATTCCCTTTTACCTGGTCCATCGCAATGGGCTCTACCTACCTGATCTCTCCATCTCTAACTCTAATTACACCACTTCTCTGCTCAAGTAATATTTAACATCTTCCCAGCATGGTGCCTGGAACACAATAGGTTTTGTTTTTATAAGACAGCATCCCTGAGTTTGATCAGCTCTGGAAAGCTGACAGGGTAAGAATTCTGTAAAACTGGAAAACAGACACTGAATGGTAGTGAACCGACCACAGTAATTGTGACTTCTTAGTGGCCAGCCGGGTGGTCTTCTCCTGGTGACTCTCCAACCTCACCATTCAAACTACAGTAAATATTATTTTCCTCATTTTATAGATGTGACAACAAAGGAAAATAAGGTAAAGGTTTTTCCCTTGAATGATGTCAGGCTTCGAACCTAGGTAAGTCTGACTTCAGAACCCCAATCAGTGTACCTTAGTGTTTAAGAGTATGTCTCCAAGCATAAAACTGCCCAGGTTAAAATCCTGACTCTGTTACTTTCTGTAATACCTATGTGACTCTAGGAAAGTCACTTATCCCTCAGCCTCAGTTTGGGGGATAATTATAGTAACTACCTGTTATAGATTCTTATGGTAATGAGTAAATATATCTGCAATATAACCAGTGTCAAAAAAAAAATGATACTGTCTCTCTTATATCTTGACCCACATAAAATCTTACATATTTTTCAGGATTCTTATGGTAATGAGTAAATATATCTGCAATATAACCAGTGTCAAAAAAAAAAAAATGATACTGTCTCTCTTATATCTTGACCCACATAAAATCTTACATATTTTTCAAAAGCTTTTCCTGTTCTCTTGAGCAAGAAATAATCTTTCCCTCTTTTGTGTTTCCTTCTTTGTTGCAGTTACCATGAAGTTATTTGTGTAGATACTTTCCTACAACTAGAGTGGAAGCTTCTCAAGAATAAGGATTATGTCTTTTTTCATCTTACTGTCATCTGCACCAGCTAAAATAGTACCATGGAATGTAATAAGTGCTTGGTAAATATTTATTACTCGAATAGTTGGTGTAGAATCAGAGTGTACAATGTAGAGGAAGAAAAAAAAAGAAAATACAGGATTTATCTTATGTTGTAGTGGATGATAAAAAATGATGTGTATTTTGATTCTTTAACTTCTCCCAAGGTCTACAGATGGTACCCAATTTAGGATGGCTTGACGTACAATTTTTTGACTTTATGATGGTGCAAAAGTGATACGCATTCAGTAGAGACCTTACTTTGAGTATCCTTACAACTATTCTGTTTTTAACTTTCAGTACAGTATTCAATAAATTACATGACATACTCAATCCTTTATTGTAAAATAGGTTTTGTGTTAGATGATTTTAGCCACCTGTAGGCTAATGTAAGTGTTCCGAGCATATTGAAAGTAGGTTAGACTAAGCTGTAATGTTTAGGTTAGGTGTATTAAATGCATTTCTGACACGATATTTTCCATTTACAATGGGTTTATCAGGTTGTAACCCCATCATAAGTTGAGGGCATCTGTAAATGGTTAATAAGTATCCTAAAGTAAGGTGGCTGTGTTCAAGTAACAGGTGTCACAGGATGGAAGTGAAGTAGCACTGGATGGAAACTGCACTGGACAGAGTCAGGCCATCTGTGTTCTAGCCATGACCCTGCTCTCCTTAGCTGAGACCTTCAAATGAGTCTCTTACGCCTTTACCAATTAAAAAGCACTCACAAAATAAATGAACCTACTGAAGTATATTTCATACATTCAGATTTCTCCTTTCAATCTAATCAGGACTTTGTTGTAAATCCAGAATGACAGCCTTAGTGTAAATGGTTAGAAAATGGTGGTTTTAGACTCATTGATTTATTAATTTATTTAAGTAATTCAACAGATATGAAAATGTTTTCAAATTTAGGCTGTGCCATTTACTAGCCATAAACTCTTGGCAAGTAACTTAACTTCTCTGAAACTCAGTTTCTTCACTGGTAAATATGTGACTCATGGAGTTGTGTCCCAGAATACTTATACAAAATATATAACCTGGCAAGGAGTGCATATTTTATTTTTATACACACACACACATAATTTTTTTTTTTGGCAGCTGACCAGTAAGGAGATCTGTACCCTTGACCTTTATGTTACAATACCTGTTGGTTATGTTTGTGAAGTTTTTCTTTTTGAAAGAAATTATTATACCACTTCAACATTTTTAACATTTTCCTAATTTTTTTTTTTGGCAGCTGACCAGTAAGGAGATCTGTACCCTTGACCTTTATGTTACAATACCTGTTGGTTATATTTGTGAAGTTTTTCTTTTTGAAAGAAATTATTATACCACTTCAACATTTTTAACATTTTCCTGGATCAACTTATTTCTTTCCGTATTATATCACTCTGTCAATTCACTTGTTTGGTAACATATATACCAACTGTTTAATGTAGATCCCAGCATAAATATCTCCCATGACGAATGTCTTAGTACACTGGGGCTGTTGTAACAAATTACCATAGACTGGGTGGCTTACGAACAACAGAAATTTACTTCTTGCAGTTCTAATAGCTGGGAAGTCCACGATCAAGGCACCAGCAGATTTGGCCTCTGGTGAGGACTCAATCTTTAGTACCTTTCATAGATAGTACCTTCTCACTGTGTCCTTGTGTGTTGGAAGGGGCCAATGAGCTCCCTTGGGCCTCTTTTATGAAGTCACTAATCCCGTTCATGAGGAGTCCACCCTCGTGATGTAACAACTTCCCAAATGCCTCACCTCTTAATACTACTACATTGGGGATTAGATTTCAACATAAGAATTTTTGGGGGAAAAAACATTCAGACCACAGCTATGAGATAAGTATATGCTCAAGTAACAAAGTTCATATCAGGCAAATGAATCTCTGAACCTAATTAGTATATAATAACATGAAGCAAGTGATAGATGAAAAATAAGTGAAGAGTTAAAAACTTAGTCTCTAGTAATTCTTAGTTTCAAAGTCAAACAACTAGTTGCTTCCATATGCTTCAAGTTGGTTGCCCATGCTGTAATAATTTGCCCAAATTTTGCCGACACTTTTGTGTCTTCATGATACTTTTAACTCAACCCACTTCCACACCCTCCGTCAAGAACTTCTCAAATCAGCATGGGTTTACAAGGACATTGGAAGTATAGTGTAGAACTCCAATCAGTCAAGTAAAATAAAAAGCCACATGACAGTGCATAGAAACATAATTTAGAGGTAGTGTTCGGTTCAATAATCAACCCATGTAATTTATTTATCACTGGTCATAATTTTTGAAAATTATATATGGCATGGTAATATTATTTTATTATTTTCTTTTGAGAAATGTAAGTCATTTGTATTCTTTTTAATTATTTGAAGTAATAACAAATTAAATTTAAAAATCCATAAGGACATATGTAATCTTCAAATAAACATATATTTAAGAACTGTTTTGATTAGAAATACTTTTTATACTAGTGAATATTGTTAGCTCTGAATGTTACTGTGAAAGGAAATGCTGCCTTCTTTTCCTGTATTTAAAATATAGCAAAGATAAAGATATATAGTGGCCTTGCCAGTTACAACAGAATACTACCAATACATGTGTAATTTGAAAACATATTGTAGCTAGCTAGATAAATTCCAAAATAAATGTCTGGTAGTCTGCTTCTCTGAGCGTTGTTAAAATGCTTTATGGAGATAGAGTACTATTTTCTTCTTTGATATTGCCTCTCCCCACAACAACTCACAGACTCATATTAAACAGTTATGAAAATTCCAACTCAAATATAGGAAGCCATGTTTTACATTAGACTAAGAGTATAACCACTTCTCTTTTCTCTCCACAGGAATTTAGCCACTTAGTTTCTATTGTATCGTGTTAATGAGAGTTATACATGCAGATTCTCTCAATTCAAATGCGATTATGCCCTTTTCACATTGATAGTGACTGGGTTTGGCAGCATGGAAGATGTAATGCTGCTTTCTTTCTTTAACCCATAGTGGGTGAATGTGTCTTTTTGCAGAAGACCTTGTGCTCTGGTGGTTTGTAGAGCCTCTCTATCTAATAGTGTCTCAGTCTCTTAAGTGGAAATCTGTCTCAGGGAATTAAGGGGAAAGAGGAGAGTAGACAGTAGTGGATGATAAGCTATTGGGAGGCACAGTAAATAACAGAGGGAAATGCAGCTGGAAAGAGTGGGATCATTTAAGGCGATTAGATGACAAATCTACTTCAATGGAGTTATTATACCTGTAAATATAGAAAAATGATAATGTTGACAAGTCTTCATCACATAATCTGTGTCATTAATAAATGATGAAGGATAGAGAGAGTAAAAGAAATAAAGCCAACACTCTGTGCATAACCATATCACAAAAGTACTTGGAAAAACTAGCTAAGCTAAAAACAAAGGCATAACTTTGGCACCAGTAATGAAGGATGACTAGGGTAAAAAGAGAAAATTTAAATGTGTGTGTGTGTGTGTGTACAATAGCAAGAATAACATGTTTTGTTGTTTAAAATAAATACATCACCTTACATTAATGGGAAAAAATTAAAGTATAATAATTATTTGTGTAATTTTTCTTAAATGTTGGTTTTCGGGGAAAAGATAGCTGCCTGCATTCCTTTAGGGCAGAGCAAGGTTATTTATAGAATGGTTGCCCACTTCATATTCCTGAGAGGAGTGTCAAACATATTAAAACTCTCCAGAGGGGATTTTTATCTCTTCCTAGAAAATTATATATAGCTATTATATCTGAGTGTCCTTTAAGGTGGAGCATTAACTGCAGTTGTATGTCCAATTTAAGGGAGAACAAAGATCTAAAAACTTGGACAGCCTTATTTCTCTGCAGTTTGGGGACCTGTATACCTTACACTAGATTCATGGAGCTCCCAAAGGCTACATATTTCACAGAACGGACTGGGTTGACTGATATAAGGGCTGTGTAATTAGAGTGGGTGGTACAGATTGCTGGCAATGTCTTGTCCATTCTCTTCTTTCTCCTTAGTGCTAGAGCTCCTGCTTATAGCTGGGCACATGGCTGTTATAAAAAGATTGCAGCTTCCTTTGAAGCCAGTAAATGGGCATGTGACTAAGTTCAAGCAATGGAGTGTAACTTGGCAGTGCCTGATTTCTAGAAAGTTCCTTTAAGGAAGTGGACATTCACCTTTATATTCCTTCTTTTTGCTGGCTAGAATGCAAATGTACAGTATGAAATTGCTGCAGCCATCTGCCACTGAGACTGACAGAGAAGCAAGGTGAGAGCCTCCTGGAGCCGCTGCCCAGCTCTAGACTGCCTATTTCAGGCAGGTTTGTATGTAAGAGAGGAACAAACTTCTATCTTATTTATCACTGTTATTTTGAGTTTTCTATTACTTATAGACAAACCTAATCTTAAATAATGTGCTATGCATTTCTGAAAAGTAGAAAAGTAAGCAGTTATATCTTGATCTAAAGGGTGCTCAAAAAAGTGAATTGCCAACCCTGACTGATGCCTAATTGATTGCTTTTAACTCATACAATCCTTTGAACTTACATACAGTAGAAATGGAATCATTGGTGATAGATTGATTATTAAATAGAAAACTAAGGCTGGAATTTGCTGATGTGAATTTGCCTTACCTATCTTGGTAAATCAAATCTGTTCATATTTGGAGGGAAGAAAGTCAGAGCTATATCTGAAGACACCCTAGAATTATACCAAGCCAGACTTCTATAAATAATATTTTTAAATACACTGGGGTTCCTAGGATCATTGGTGAGGCTGGCTCTTGGCCTCAGAGTGACTCTGGGTAATGAGATTAAAACTCTTGAAAGATGAGGGAGAAAACAAATGCACTACCGTTCTTCACGGAAAATATCACTTTCTCCTTCCCCTACTTCAAGGGCTTTTGGAGTTGTAGATCCCTAGAAGCAAGAAATTGAATAATTGGACCAATGGTATTTCTCAACTGATATTGTTTATCAAAGTAGAGCTCTTAAATTCATATCTCCTAATTACTAGCCTAGCATTCTTTGTCCTGTAGCGGGGCGAGGAAACTGAAACCCTTGAGTCAAACCCTGTTTCTGTAAATAAATTTCTATTGAAATGTACCCACAGCCAAGCCTATTTGTTTAGTATTGTGTATGGTTGTTTTGGGTATAACAGTAGAATTGAGTAGTTGACAGAAATTTTCTCATCCAGCAAAGCCAAAGTGTTTTTTTATTATCTGGCCCATTACAGAGGTTGGCCTTTGTAAAGGAAGTTTGCTGCTTCCTCCCTCCCTGTACTATAATACCTTAGGTAAGAAAAAGTTAAAGTTTGTAAGCTTCAATTTTTAACTTTTTAGTCCTTCCTACCCCAAGATAACTTCTTGCATTTGTTTACTGCAGGGTGCAGTTTTAGTGGAACTTTATTACTAAATACCACTGGTGAATTTTCCTACATCAACCCCAAACAAGCAACACTTTCCTGAAAATGCAGTATAAAGACTTGAAGCCAAAAAACATATCAATGGAATTTTGGCACCTGAATTTAGAAAGTTATGTCCTTGGGTAGCCAGAGGATGTTGATAAATTTTTGTTCCTTTCTAAAATGCAGAAAAAACTGCAGGGTAATCAAACCAACAAAAGATCAAGGACACAAATATGAAAGATTCAGCAGACAAATATATGGCTGAGGGAAATAAGTAAAGTTAAAAAGAATTAAGGCAATTTAAAATGATTTTGAGGATAAGCTATGTGAGAAAGTATACTGCATTAAGGAGTTAGACTTTCCTGGTTTAGTCGTTCATTTCTGGTTGATAGTTATTCAGATGTTTCTGCTGCGAGTGCCTAACAAAAAAAGATTGTTAGATAACCAATCCTATTTTAATTTGCCACCATTTCCCTAGAATTTTAGAAATTTAAAACTGAAGGTGAACTTTAAAATAATTCTACTCCAACATGCGCATTATATCAACAAGGACCGATTGTGTCCCTCCTAAAAATCACATGCTGTGCAGTGACAGAGCTGGGACAGTCACTGTTCCTGATCAATGTTCTTTCTCCCATGTTCACTGCACTGGGATATGCCCTCCCAGAAAAACTCTTTTGATGGTGAAAATTATTAGATACAGAACTCAGTTTTAGGAAAGCAAATATAAAAGCTTTCAAAGGATTTAGAGTTATCTTAACAATTGGAAGATCAGCCTTTAGGAGTTCATTTGAAAGATAAAGTCAATTTTTAAGTGTGCGTGTTCTAGCTGCAAACAATGTAATGTAACAGTACTTTAAAAACTCAAAAATATCTTCAGGTTAAGATTAAAGAAGAGGAAAATTCCACAAATATTTTTCTTCTTCCTTGTATGGTAAACAGATTAACATTTTTGACTGTTTTAATTATTGTATCCTTGTAATGTATTTCTCTCTGAATTGTGTGCCATCTTCCTTTTACCATCTACTTCCAGTAATTACATTTTCTTATCATTTCTTTATTTCTACAGTCTTAACTGTCTGAACATCTATTTTCCTTAAAGTGGTCTCAATCACTGGTTCCTATCATCTCTTAGGGAACCACATTAAAGAATATAAAACCTATTAGAGATTAGTGTCCTAAAAGCTAGAATTAAAAAGTAAGCCATACTACTAGATACTCAGGAATACTAATTAGGTCATCATAGTACTTCTATTTTAGCGCATCCTGGTGGCTGCAATAGTACATCTTCCCTCCAAGCTCACTTCTTTGTCTTCACCTGAGAAGCAGTGGATGTTTTTTGCAAGTTCACTTCATCTGGGTACCAGCTGCATTGTCCCCATGGCTTTCAGGAGACTAATGGGCCTAATCCATAAATACTGACTAGAAGCCAGAGTAAAGGCAAGGGGCTCTGTTTATTGACCATTAGTCATCAATAAATGATAGCAGTATTAAACAATAAACACAGAGGTCTGAGAATATCATTAATGTTACTTACAAAATAAATGTTTCTGTGATATACTGGTTTTGGGTAGCCAAATCCCCAGAGGACTCTAGGACTGGATTTGCCATCTACTGTGTTTTAAACAAAAATATCTTTTTAAAAAGCTACTTCTGGTTTGCTACTTCGATGGACTTGTAAGAAGACTGGGATTTCTCTGAGAATATCATTAATGTTACTTACAAAATAAATGTTTCTGTGATATATTGGTTTTGGGTAGCCAAATCCCCAGAGGACTCTAGGACTGGATTTGCCATCTACTGTGTTTTAAACAAAAACATCTTTTTAAAAAGCTACTTCTGGTTTGCTACTTCGATGGACTTGTAAGAAGACTGGGATTTTCTCAAAGAAGAAAATCTTTATTTCCTCTGGATATGTGTCATGGATCTTTGGATTAACTTGAAGAAGAGCTGGGAATATTTGACAAATATTTCGATCTCTTCACAACTTGAATCCCTATACTTGAAGTATGTGTTCTAAGAAGACTGCCTAAATCCACCAACTATCTAACCCAAGAAAGTGAAGTATAAACCTTGAGACTTTAAGAAATAACCAACCCCAAAGTAAGATAAATCTGTTTTTGTATTGATTTCTAAAAGAGCATAGAGAAAAGAAATACAAAAGTACTTTGTAGGCAGTCTGCTTCACCAACCACCCCCCACATCCTTTTTCTTGAGATAATATGTCTCCTCACTTGATACCACATTGCAAACAGTCTGAGTCTGTCACATGGCATAGTATTATTCCCACTTGTTGAATATCCTAAAACCAAACACTCTAAAAGCAATAAAGAAGGAACAAACAAACATGTTTTAAATGATTCCATTTTCATGCTTTATGACTTTCTCATGATCACTTTAGTCATCTACCTAAAGATTTATTTTGAAAGCTAAGTGGTGATTACAGATAAATGCACTTCTCAAACCAATTTGAAATGCCTTACTTTAAAACACTTAAAAATGCAAGAGAGAGAGTGAAAACTTGTAGGCTTCAGACTCCACATCTACCATTTGAGTAAATTACCTAACCACAGTTACAAGTCCATTTTTTCATTGATATAATAGAATAGTCAGGGAGCAGGTTGACATCTGGCAAAATTGAATCCTCAAAAATCATAGGAAAAACATGTTCTCGTTGTTACTTCTAAGAATTGCATAAACTCTCACGCTATCTCATTGAGAGGCAAGGGTCACTTCTACTTCCTGGTGAAATTTGTCATGGTTAATAATACCTATTTCATAAGGTGGTAGTCTTAGTTAAATACAGATAAAGCACCTAGCAGTAGAGTTAATTATCAGTAAATGTCATTCTTTTCCTCTTGTTTTGTCCTGCTTCCTTTTCTTAAAGAGAACAAAGTCAAAACTGATTCTAAACATCAAATCCGTATTTGTAAAATGGACTTAGGAGCAGAATAGGATGAAAGTCTCAGACTTTTTAAATGATAAATATAAAATGATGGCAAGATATCTAATGCCTTCCTAGAATCTTTGCACAGGGCAAATATTATACAATTTTCTCATTTAAAAACATAGAAGTAAAGCACCAAAATGTTAACACTTTCTCTGAAGTAACTTAAGAACAGATCCAAAAAGAATAACAAAATCTCCAAAACTGAAGTTCAAAATTCTGAAAACAAGCACATTATTTTTGAGATATTACTTGGTGTATTTGTGTATGAATCAGCAACCAGGAGTGAAATCACTAATTGGTTATTTTTAGGTTGTGTTTTTAATTTTGTGAATTTTTTAATAGACCCCCTATTGTATGTTTATATCGGGAAGGCAAACAGAGGAGAGAGAACTGCACAGAGGAGAGAAAGAATGAGTTCAAAAGCAGGCAAATGCTCATGTAGTGGCCATGGCTATAGTTGTTTGAGAAGCTGCTTTGTTTCGGAGGCTGACGTCATTGCTCTCTGCCTCTTACTGAAATTCCTACTTTTCCACTGCTGAATCTTTGTGGCTTTAATCTATGCCACTCCAGAGCCAGGCCTCACTTGCATAGTTGCCTAGGGTATCTCCCAGGGCTGCATTCCCCAAGACTCATTTTCTTCCTAGTTCTCCCCATGGCATTTGTTGGATTGGTCCGCTGTCACCTCACATAGGCTTCATTGCTGCCAGGTCATCCCTCTCCAAACCCAAGATGCTAAGTTAGTGTGTGATCTCTAGTCCTAGACCATATTTTGCTTGATATGGTATAAAACATATCAGTGTCCCTGTGACAATGTTAGAATATTCTCCGTATACTGTAAGTAGATAACATATGGTGTTTGCATATACGTAGTTACAAACATGTGCCAGGAGCATGGCCTCACTCTCAGACCATGGCCACCTGAGGGCTGAGTGTTGCTCCTGTCTTCAGGTTGAAGGTTTCCCAGAGGGTCACTTTAATCTGGTTTCATACTAACCCCAATGGGATAGCTTTAATGTACCTCAAGGGTCTACAATTAATCACAGGAGCAAGCTTGGATCCTGCTGCAGTTCAGGGTCCTCAAAATGTCTCTAATCTCAGCTTTCTCAAGATAGACAGCAATGCCCTTGGAGGTTATAAAACTGAACCATACTTCCAGATTTTCCTGAATCACAAAGAACGCAGGATCAGGCCATTGCCTTTAGACACTTTAAAATATCAGAGCAGGATGGGTGAATGCAACTCTGCACAGTGATACACGCTAGCATTTAGCCTTATTTGCTGTGAGGACACAGATATGCCATCAGCCTGCTGATACCTGGCAAAATGCACTTCAATTTCAAGCTGATGTGTTTACTTCCCAGGGTTGAAATTATTGTCAGCAATTTTTATTTTAAATAGAAGTTGCAGGCACTGGCCTTTTAGAATACTTCCTATTTACAAAGGTGCATTTTATAAGAACATTCTAAAGTGCTGTATGAATATCATTTCATTTATCCTTATCACATCTCTTTGAAGGAAAGCAGTCCATATTGCCCTCCCCCATCATCAGTAGATCCTGTGCTCAAACAAAAGCACACAAAGGCCCAAGACAAAGGATTTCTGGAGGACCAGAACAGAACTCACATTAGGCCCAAGAACAGGCCCATTAAGGTTGTATATGAAGGTTCAGACTCTGGCAAAGGGTTGGGGGGAATAATTATACCACAGCAAGACAATAACACTTTCTTGAGGGCAGAAGAATGGGGCATGGGACAAGAAGGGTCCCAAGTGAGCCCATGGTATTGAAGACCCTTCTTCTTTGTTCAGTTCCCAGTTACCAGTTATTACTATCACTAATAAAGGAATTGGAGGAGAGGCATCAGGCAAACTGGTATGTGAACCCATGAAATGCTGATCCTGTTACCTGCATTTGAAATACTCACCTGCATTCTAGAACAGTAACAAATGATTTTTATTCTATAGCACTTTCACAGGAAGTGGAGGAGAGGCATCAGGCAAACTGGTATGTGAACCCATGAAATGCTGATCCTGTTACCTTCTTTTGAAATACTCACCTGCATTCTAGAACAGTAACAAATGATTTTTATTCTATAGCACTTTCAAGTGATTAGGATAATCCATTAAGCATCCTAAGGAACTTTATTTCCTAGGATTAAATCAGTTTGATTCACCTATTTATTCAGTAGATCCTTTGCTAACTATACATAATGTTGGCAAAAAGAGTTGGGGAGAAGTGGTGATGATGGAAATTTATTTCTTTATTTCACCACGGAGTAAGGAAACGAGTATTTATTGAGTATTTATTGTACCAGGATCTATTCTAGATAACTTCATCTGTGCAATTCATTTAACACTGAGTTTTGGGAATTGGCTTTATGATACCTATGCTCCCTTTTAAGAAACCGAGGCTCAGAAAGAATTAAGAACTTACTGAAGGACACCCAGCTAGTAAAGTAAACTACAAAGTCTGGATTCAACCCAGACCTCTCTAATTCCTAAACTCTGGCTAAGTTGCTTTGGGGTTGTTCTCATATGACAATGTGAAGCTACTTAAGAACACGACAGAAATTCTGTTAGCAAGAGTCAACTATATTTGTTCCCAAACCAGTTTATATGGCTTTCTACATGAACGTGATAAATTGGTCTGTTAATGAATTGAATTCTTGAGTCATTCCTGGCCTTATACCATTTTAAAGACTGAAAATAGACTTGAAATTGCTTATTCTTAGAGTCTCACATTCATTTCATTAAGGTGAAGCATATTTGGAAATTATCACTAAATTTAATTTTTCTCATTCTAAAACTATTTACATATATATCAGATATTATTGAGACTTCATTTTTGTATTCTTAAAATTGTACCAAGTAAAAAATTATATTTTGTATTTAAGTAGTATTTTACAGTTACGAAAACCCACATAAGTTTGTTTGCTTCTCACAATCCTGTAATATAGACAGAGCAGGTATTGTTATCTGCATTTTAGTGATAAACTCAGGGTGGTTTGCTGTATTTGCTGAGGGTTAGCACTGGGTTAAAAAACAAAAACAAAAACAAACAAATCAAGTTTTCTGATTCCTAATAAAGATTTGTTCATAGGCATTCTTTTAATTCCTAATAAAAGTTTGTGCATAGAACATTCTTTTTCTCCTAAGAGGGGAATGTACAAAATAAAATACTTAAAGTTGGTAAAACGACTTTTCAAATGTTAAATGTAAAGAATTCGCCTGATCTCTGTAATTATGACAGGAGCTTTTCTACATTTTTAAGTATCATAGAAGGAAATTAAGACAGTGCTTACATTTGTTACTACTTTTTCTGACAATCAGTGAAAAGTATGTGAAAAAAAAAATGACTAAAAGTAAGCTCCAAGGACACAGGAACTTTGTCTCTTTCTTCACTGGTACATTTTGAAGGCCTAGAACAGGCCTGGACAATCACTCATCTGCAAGCCGGAAAACCAGGAAAGCTGGTGATGTAATTCAGTCTTAGTTTGAAGGCCTGACAACCAGCTATGATGTGTGAGGGCAGTAGAAGGTGGATGTTTCATTCAAGTAGAGAGAGCAAATTTCCCTTTCCTCCCCTTTTTATTCTATCCAGGCCCTCAGTGGATTGGATGATGCCTGCCACATTGTATCTTCTTTACCATCTATTGATTCAATTGCTAATCTCTCCTGGAAACCCCTTCACAGACATACCCAGAAAATAATGCTTTATCAGCTATCTGGGTATCCCCAACCCAGTCAAGTTGACCGCCACAATGAGTTTATGTTATTTGAGAGGTAAAAATAATTCATTTATTCAACAAATATTTACTGAGTGCCTAGGAGGTTCTAGACAGATTTTGAGGCTCTGGGATAGAACCATTAAGCCCCTGGTTGAGATATTCTAATTTAGACTGAGTGACTACCAGAAGGCCTCTCTGAGGAGCTGCCATTTGACATTTGAAAATCTGAATGAAGTCAGAATACAAGTCATGCAAAGATAACATTACCTACGGATTCAATTAGATGTCTAGAAAGCACTTATCATAGTACCTGGCAGACATTTAACGATCAGCAAATGATAAACATTATTGTTATTTCTACAGATGGCAACCAAGATATTCATTTCACTACATTCAAAACTGGAACAAATCCACTGTGTTGTGATAGATACAGATGTTTAGATGGCCAAAAATAAAGAATTAGTTATACCCTAATCTATTTGAGGGGCATACTGGAAACCTTGCTCTTGCAAGCTTTGAGTCTTTGGAAGGAACTGAAGATGTCAGTTCCTGCCCCAGGAGGAACAGATTCTGAGACATTCTGACTTTCTATACCAAAGCTCCACATTTTGAAGACTGAATATCCAATTTTAACAGATATTCTAGTTGGTTTTAAGGACCCTTGAATAGGATTAGGGTTTGAAA
>NW_007737121.1:48009-51698 GCF_000696425.1 Galeopterus variegatus
CTTTATAGAATTTCAGCAGGTAGAATACAGTGATATCTTGAGAAATAGTGACTTTAAAAATGTGGTATCCTATATTACTAAACTCATAGTTTAGGGTCTTTTACCTGAAAGAAACAGCAAAACTGTGCCTAATGGTATTACCTGTTCCACCCCCTCCTACAAATGACAACACAACTATTTTTGAAGGGACTAGAGCTCATTATTCTTAACTCTCTCCTAAATATGTTTGCTATCTAGTCAAAAGTTAAGTCTATATAATAAAACAAGTGATTTGTGAGTAAACATTTGTCACTAAGATCTTTTTATGTGGATTTTTGCCCTAAATTATGAAAGGACTATTTGTCACTGGTACTTAATCCATTGTATAGTGCTCAGTATATAACTGGTTGACTTTTCATTAGCTGAAAAGGTTATTTAATGATGAAACTTGATATACATTTTTTACAGTAGATGGTTGTAGTGACTTCCATAGCAAATTTATTTTTCCTGCAGACATATTTACAGGTAGCAATTTTAGCTGTGAGTGCTAGCAAATCACTTTGAGATGCTCTCATTAAATAGGTTTAGCAGTTGTGACTGGTTTAGTTTTCTGACATAAGAGAATGTGTGTAAGGATTTCTGAGAGACATCTTCCCTTAGTCCTATGAGTTAATATTTTAATCTAAGACCTATTTGTTATGTCTTCAAAAGCAAACATTATTTTTTTACATTAAAACAAATATTTTTTCCAGTCTTCATCCAGAAAACCTAGTTTAAAGTTATAATGATGGGCACAATCTACTATGATGAGTAATAGTTGGGTGATTTATTTCTCTTCCGTAATGGCATTAACTCATTGTACTGATACATGATGAATTATTTATAGTCTAATTATTATAATTAGAGTTAATGTACCAAACACGTTCAGGCTCAGGTTTCACTGCAATGTTCGGATTGATTTTCTGAAGTACATAATAATTGGCATATATTTGCACAGGTGGAAACTGGTGCCTGCTTGGTTATCTTCGCAGTTCATCTAGTTCCTTAACCTTGGACTCTATGCCAAGCTCTTAGCCACAGACTGGAATAGGGCAAAACATACTATTCACTCTCAATCACTTTATTTTCTGTCACTTTTTCTAATTAAAAAAATATTTATATTATTGTCTAAGCACAGAAAAACTTTCTAAAGATGCATTAAATATTTTTAAAAGCCTACGATTGTGGTTATTTGATCCTCATTATCAAAAGCTATTCATCTCCATGTATAGTAAAGAACAATCTTCGGATATAAATAAAGCACAAACATTTTTAAAATCTTCTGTCCAGTAGCTGTGCATATAAACAGTAGTAAGGGAGCCTCGAGTGAAACACCCAGCAATAATCACTGTATACACCAGTTCCCAATATGCTGTATATTAATGTCTGGCTGGTATTTTAATGGCACCTCTAGGCATAAACAAAGGTTTATTAAAATAGTAAGCAAAATATTCCTGAACACTGGATCACTTTTTATATTTTTCTATTCTACTTTTGGAAATTAAGAAGGCCTATATTATGATGCTAAAGGATACTGATTGAATCAACACAGCATCATTTTATTTAGGTTCCATTTAACATAGCCCAAAGCAAATAATCTACTTATATTTGTATTCAAAAATTTCTATTTCTGGGAGAAAAGCTATAATGATAATGAATAGAATTCCTTTCTTCAGGTTCTTTTCTCCTATCTACTTCCCACTTTTACTTCCACTCTCTTCCTACACAGCTTTCCCCACACCCTTCAGGATGACAAAATCCCCAGATGTATCTTATTTTCATGAAAAACAATCCATAGAAGCAGGTTAAGGAAACAGACTGTTTCATGAATCTATCTTGAACAAGCAGCTTTGAAGTTCTGTCGTCTCCCTACAACAATTGTACCCAATATGGCATCTGGTGGGCCATATACGAGAATCATTCTTATTTTTTCAAGGAAAATAGTCTGAGGCTGTTGCCAACATTATTGGGCATTTCTTTATAGAATTTCAGCAGGTAGAATACAATGATATCTTGAGAAATAGTGACTTTAAAAATGTGGTATCCTGGGCCGGCCCGGTGGTGCACTGCTACAGTGCGCCGCTTGGGAGCGTGGTGGTGCTCCCACCGAGGGTTTCGGATCCCACATACAGACCGGTTCCCACTCACTGGCTGAGCGAGGTGCGGGTGCAACACCGAGGGTTGCGATCCCATTGCCGGTCCCGGTCTGGTACGGGCGCGACACTGAGGGTTGCGATCCATTGCCGGACACGAAAAAAGACAAAAAGGAAAAAAAAAATGTGGTATCCTATATTACTACACTCATAGTTTAGGGTCTTTAAGCTTAAAGAAACAGCGAAACTGTGCCTAATGGTATTACCTGTTCCATCCCCTCCTACAAATGACAACACAACTATTTTTGAAGGGATTAGAGCTCATTATTCTTAACCTTCTCCTAAATATCTGTTTGCTATCTAGTCAAAAGTTAAGTCTGTATAATAAAACAAGTGATTTGTGAGTAAACATTTGTCACTAAGATCTTTTTATGTGGATTTNTTCCTAATAAAGATTTGTTCATAGGCATTCTTTTAATTCCTAATAAAAGTTTGTGCATAGAGCATTCTTTTTCTCCTAAGAGGGGAATGTACAAAATAAAATACTTAAAGTTGGTAAAACCACTTTTCAAATGTCAAAATTTATTACTACAACTAAAGAATAGGAAAAAAATGGGCTCAAAATTAATTCTGCCTTGGGCCGGCCCGGTAGCGCACTGGAGAGTGCGCCGCTTGGGAGCATGGCGGCGCTCCCGCCGAGGGTTAGGATCCCATGTGGAGATCGGTTCCCGCTCACTGGCTGAGCGCGGTGCAGGCGCAACACCGAGGGTTGCGATCCCGTTACCGGTCAGTAAAAAAGACAAAAAAGGAAAAAAAAAAATTAATTCTGCCTTGATTTCTTTATCATGACCTTGTATAAGGACAATCATTTTATTAAATTGTCATTTCTGCCTTTAGTTTATAGTAAGTCCATTTTACCTCTAAGGTTATTTAATACTACTCAAGTAAAGAATTAAATATTTACAAATGTTAAATGTAAAGAATTTGCCTGATCTCTGTAGTTATGACAGGAGCTTTTCTACATTTTTAAGTATCATAGAAGGAAATTAAGACAGTGCTTACATTTGTTACTACTTTTTCTGACAATCAGTGAAAAGTATGTGAAAAAAAAAATGACTAAAAGTAAGCTCGGAGGACACAGGAACTTTGTCTCTTTCTTCACTGGTACATTCTGAAGGCCTAGAACAGGCCTGGACAATCACTCATCTGCAAGCCGGAGAACCAGGAAAGCTGGTGATGTAATTCAGTCTGAGTTTGAAGGCCTGACAACCAGCTATGATGTGTGAGGGCAGTAGAAGGTGGATGTTTCATTCAAGTAGAGAGAGCAAATTTCCCTTTCCTCCCCTTTTTATTCTATCCAGGCCCTCAGTGGATTGGATGATGCCTGCCACATTGTATCTTCTTTACCATCTACTGATTCAATTGCTAATCTCTCCTGGAAACCCCTTCACAGACATACCCGGAAAGTAATGCTTTGTCAGCTATCTGGGTATCCCCAACCCAGTCAAGTTGACCGTCACAATGAGTTTATGTTATTTGAGAGGTAAAAATAATTCATTTATTCAACAAATATTTACT
>NW_007737121.1:52297-58950 GCF_000696425.1 Galeopterus variegatus
CATACTGGAAACCTTGCTCTTGCAAGCTTTGAGTCTTTGGAAGGAACTGAAGATGTCAGTTTCTGCCCCAGGAGGAACAGATTCTGAGACATTCTGACTTTCTATACCAAAGCTCCACATTTTGAAGACTGAATACCCAATTTTAACAGATATTCTAGTTGGTTTTAAGGACCCTTGAATAGGATTAGGGTTTGAAAATTGTCTACTGTTTGTACTTAGGCCATTACATATCAGCATAATGTAAATTCTTTATTCAATCCTTTAAAAACCTGCCAAATTAAAAAAAATTTTTTTTACTAGTTGTATGGAGTATATATTAAGCCTTATATTTGAAAACATGCATTACTTTTGACCTTTCAAAAATCTGTTTTTATATATGGTATTTTACAGATTTTAAAGTTTTTTTAACCCCCCAAATTGTTTTTATTGTGGGAAAATATATATATAACATAAAATTTACCACTTTAACCATTTAACTGTACAGTTCTGTGGCAGTAAGTACATTCATATTGTTGTACAAACATCACCACCATCCAGCTCCAGAACTTTTTCATCTTCCCTAATCAAATATCTATACCCATAACAATAACTGCCCTTTTCCACCCCTCACCCCCCTACAACTCTACCTCCTACCCCTGGCAACAACCCTTCTACTTTCTGTCTTTATGAATTTTACTACTGTAGGCATTTCATACAGGGTAAATCATATGATATTTGTCCTTTTGTGATTGACTTATTTCACTTAGCACAATGTCTTTAAGATTCATTCATGTTGTAATATGTGTCAGAATTTTCTTCCTTTTTAAGGTTGAATTATATTCTATGTATATAACACGTTTTGTTTGTTTATTCGTCCACCCACAGACATTTGGGTTGCATCTGCCTTTTGGCTGCTGTGAATAATGCTATTTGTTTTGTTTTGTTTTCTTTTTTAAAAAAATGTCATTTATAACATTGAAACTGATGCTTTCCTGATAATTCTTTAAACTTCTTTTTTATGTCATTATACAAATAAAATATGCTATTGTAAAGTAGTCAGCCCAAACAAACAAACAAAAAAGTAAGAATGTAAAACTTACCTGAGATAACCATCATTAACGCTCTGGTAACTATCCTTTAATACATTTCTTTAGTCTTATATATGCAGACATATATAAAATTTTGAATAAAAAGAATCATATTTTACATGTATTCTATAGAGAATACTTTTAAAACCATTTTGTTAAATTATTTATTCCTCTCCTCTCCCTCTCTTATTCCATCCCTCTACCATGAC
Source organism: Galeopterus variegatus (assembly GCF_000696425.1). NCBI lineage: Eukaryota > Metazoa > Chordata > Mammalia > Dermoptera > Cynocephalidae > Galeopterus > Galeopterus variegatus. Next base: position 53,574 of record NW_007737121.1, read on the forward strand.
CATAAAAAATGCTAGGAAACTGTTTTGCTCACTTGATCACCTGGTGTAAAATCCCTCCAAATCAACTAATACAGGTCTCGCACATTCTCTTTAGTGAATGCATAAGGTTGGATGAACCACAGTTCACTTATTTACAACCTTAGTGAGGACCATTCCCTCTGTCTCGTTTTTGCCACTATGAACAAATCTACAGTGAACATCCTTGCACACGCATCCTTATGTGCTGATAGTTTTATTTTTATGGGATTGCTGTGGGCAGAGGTGTATATACTTGTAATCTTAATAGATATGGCCAGAATTGCATTCTCAAAAGACATTAACAGCTCACATTTCCTCTTTGCATTTTATTCAATGTTTATTTTTAGTGTTTATGTACACATGCACACACATAATTGGGGTAATTACAATAGGCGTATTTCATTATTAATGGTGCTAGAAAAATTCAGTTCTTACCTGGCTCGTTTATTTTGTTACCTATATTTTAAAAGTGAAGGAAACAGGTCTTCAATAACCCCGTTTCCAAAGCTATGCCAGGCAGCCATATAGAACTATTGCTGATAGCTCCTGAGAGCCACAGTGGGAAGTTACTCACTTAGTTCCACCAGATCTTGAGTTAAGAATGCTCTCTGCACTCCATTTAGCAGAGAAGAATGGCTCCATTTTGCCGGCATTGCTTTCTGATTTTCATCATACTGCTGTGATATTTGCTTCCAGCATCTGAAAGCAGTATAAAAATACATTTTAAATCATTGAATACAATTTCTATGCTCTGATTTGCGTTATAAGCTTAAAAGAAAGATTTAGCTTCTTGAAAGCATTCTTATTTCTTAAACACTGGGGAGAAAAATTAAGATCACCCATCAAAGAAATGTAATGTAATGGCATTAACTCATTGTACTGATACATGATGAATTATTTATAGTCTAATTATTATAATTAGAGTTAATGTACCAAACACGTTCAGGCTCAGGTTTCACTGCAATGTTCGGATTGATTTTCTGAAGTACATAATAATTGGCATATATTTGCACAGGTGGAAACTGGTGCCTGCTTGGTTATCTTCGCAGTTCATCTAGTTCCTTAACCTTGGACTCTATGCCAAGCTCTTAGCCACAGACTGGAATAGGGCAAAACATACTATTCACTCTCAATCACTTTATTTTCTGTCACTTTTTCTAATTAAAAAAATATTTATATTATTGTCTAAGCACAGAAAAACTTTCTAAAGATGCATTAAATATTTTTAAAAGCCTGCGATTGTGGTTATTTGATCCTCATTATCAAAAGCTATTCATCTCCATGTATAGTAAAGAACAATCTTCGGATATAAATAAAGCACAAACGTTTTTTAAGTCTTCTGTCCAGTAGCTGTGCATATAAACAGTAGTAAGGGAGCCTCGAGTGAAACACCCAGCAATAATCACTGTATACACCAGTTCCCAATATGCTGTATATTAATGTCTGGCTGGTATTTTAATGGCACCTCTAGGCATAAACAAAGGTTTATTAAAATAGTAAGCAAAATATTCCTGAACACTGGATCACTTTTTATATTTTTCTATTCTACTTTTGGAAATTAAGAAGGCCTATATTGTGATGCTAAAGGATACTGATTGAATCAACGCACATCATTTTATTTAGGTTCCATTTAACATAGCCCAAAGCAAATAATCTACTTATATTTGTTTTCAAAAATTTCTATTTCTTGGAGAAAAGCTATAATGATAATGAATAGAGTTCCTTTCTTCAGGTTCTTTTCTCCTATCTACTTCTCACTTTTACTTCCACTCTCTTCCTACACAGCTTTCCCCACACCCTTCAGGATGACAAAATCCCCAGATGTATCTTATTTTCATGAAAAACAATCCATAGAAGCAGGTTAAGGAAACAGAGACTGTTTCTTGAATCTTTCTTGAACAAGCAGCTTTGAAGTTCTGTGGTCTCCCTACAACAATTGTACCCAATATGGCATCTGGTGGGCCATAGACGAGAATCATTCTTATTTTTTCAAGGAAAATAGTCTGAGGCTGTTGTCAACATTATTGGGCATTTCTTTATAGAATTTCAGCAGGTAGAATACAGTGATATCTTGAGAAATAGTGACTTTAAAAATGTGGTATCCTATATTACTAAACTCATAGTTTAGGGTCTTTTACCTGAAAGAAACAGCAAAACTGTGCCTAATGGTATTACCTGTTCCACCCCCTCCTACAAATGACAACACAACTATTTTTGAAGGGACTAGAGCTCATTATTCTTAACTCTCTCCTAAATATGTTTGCTATCTAGTCAAAAGTTAAGTCTATATAATAAAACAAGTGATTTGTGAGTAAACATTTGTCACTAAGATCTTTTTATGTGGATTTTTGCCCTAAATTATGAAAGGACTATTTGTCACTGGTACTTAATCCATTGTATAGTGCTCAGTATATAACTGGTTGACTTTTCATTAGCTGAAAAGGTTATTTAATGATGAAACTTGATATACATTTTTTACAGTAGATGGTTGTAGTGACTTCCATAGCAAATTTATTTTTCCTGCAGACATATTTACAGGTAGCAATTTTAGCTGTGAGTGCTAGCAAATCACTTTGAGATGCTTTCATTAAATAGGTTTAGCAGTTGTGACTGGTTTAGTTTTCTGACATAAGAGAATGTGTGTAAGGATTTCTGAGAGACATCTTCCCTTAGTCCTATGAGTTAATATTTTAATCTAAGACCTATTTGTTATGTCTTCAAAAGCAAACATTATTTTTTTACATTAAAACAAATATTTTTTCCAGTCTTCATCCAGAAAACCTAGTTTAAAGTTATAATGATGGGCACAATCTACTATGATGAGTAATAGTTGGGTGATTTATTTCTCTTCCAAAAGTATATATTTATTCTTTATATCTTTCAACTATGCAGAGTGTGGGCAAAACAATGTCACTTTATGAACTCTGTCTACTGGTTTTGGCAAAAATAATTGCTTTACCAATAAAAAGAGTGACAGGACGTTAAGAAATAAAGGATAGGATGGTTTCAAAAAGAAGAAAATTGCCCTAACGTGAGGATAAAGTTTAATTAGGGAAGCTCTGCAGTGCCCCATCTCATAAAACTCATTTTATTAAATTTATGTCCCATATTTTTGCCACACTATATTGCTTTCTGCACTTAAAATCCAAGCATGAGGATATGAAATTATTTTCCTACTCAGTCACTGGCTTCAGGGGACAGGGTCCTGATTTCACCAGAATCTTTGTCCTCTTGCCCTTTTGTACCTTATTCAAAAGTTGCAGCAAATTTGACCTCTGAGAAGATACAATTTCCTGTTAGCCTTATAGTTTGATTTTTCTGTTTGCATATTAGAACTCTGCTCAGAAGTAGAAGGTCTTACAGCTGAGCTCAGGAGTCAGAGCCAGTATCAAGTGAAGTTTGTTGCCGACATATTTCACAACTGGGCCAATTTCCTTATTCAGGACTTTGCATCTAAATCCTATTTTTTTAGGGTTCATTTTGGAGTGACTTGCTTATAAAGTTCTATTTATGACCCAGTCTGAGTATTATCTGGTTAATTCTATAAAATGTCTTTGTCCCCAACATTAAATTGTGCTGTTGAAGGAAAAAAACAAAAACAAAAACAGGTGTTTCAGAAGTCCTGGTTATCCCAGCTGCCTATGCTCATAACATCCCTCAGCTTCCCTTTTCTTCATTTGCAGTAACCCAGCCCAACAAGAAAATTCTACTGTTGAATTTAGTCCTGTTTGAGAAGAAGTGATATTCTCATTTATACTTGAATTATGTTTCAAAGATCCATTCATTAGCTAGCTGCTTGGAACTCATATTCCAATGAAAGCTGTTAAAAATCAGAGGCCATATGCAAAATGCAGATGTTTAAGATCAGGCAAGTACTATTCAGAGTGAAGTAGGCAGGATGGAAAATGCATGATTTTTAAAATTTTCAGTGAAACAGAGATTACTGGACAAGAGCCCTGACCTTTATTCCCTATCAAATGCAATGCCCAGGAGCAAGCAGATAATATCCATACTGCAACCACCTTTGGCCCGATGATGGAATTCTTCCCTTGTTGGAATGGTCCAGGGACTTTAGAGGACTTAGCCTTTGCAGGGACAACAGAAGGTGGATCAGGACTTGTTTGCATAACTGGCTGATGATTTGTGGGAGAGAGGCATAAAAAGATAGGGTGATGGGTTGGGTTCTGATTCATTTCAGCTCTTAGCGCAGAAATTGTGCCCCTGTGTGAACATCCAATATAACTCTCTTACCCTGTTGGGAGCTGCTGAGGGGCAATTGTTTCTCTATTCTTTTATAGGAACATAGGAAGAAACAAGTAAGGTTTTGAAATAAAGGCACTTTAAGCAGAGCATTTTCAGACACGACGTGTTTTCTTTCCTTGTGGCCTATGTTTTTGAAAGCAGCACACAGATTTTGGTCTACTTTGCTTAGGAAAAATAGACACTGATCACAGTTCATTAATCTGTTTCCCATAAGAAGAGTCATTGGATATTTGTGTTAGGGGGTCTGAAGCCTTATAAACGGTCTATAAAATACATGTACCAAATACTATAAAATACTAAATTCACTATGAAAAATAGTAGACCAATAATTTTATAATATTAAATGAAATGCAAGTGAAAAATTAAAGAAAACATTTTAAATGCTAGAATTTGAGGAAAGTAGGTTTAATTTAACATGGATAACAGCTGGCTGGTTAGCTCAGCTTGTTAGAGTGTGGTACTAACTCCAAGGTCTAGAGTTCAATCCCTGCACTGTTCCCCACAGAAATAAAATAAGAGTTTTAATATGAATGAAGTATTGGAGAGATACTTGAGGAAGTTCTAAAGGTGACTACTGTGTATTTTCAGTTTGTCAAATTTAATTTAGAAATTTTCCTCAATACAAGAACTGTATAGCACTACCACTATTCCTGGGCTTCTTCACTGTGATTAGGAGAAGGATGGTAAACTCACAGGCTACAGGCCAAAAACTGCCTTAGAGGTGTGTTGTTTAACTTTAGAAAATTTTAATAGTTTGGAGTAAGACACACACTTCCTGGGCTTCTTCACTGTGATTAGGACAAGGATGGTAAACTCACAGGCTACAGGCCAAAGACTGCCTTAGAGGTGTGTTGTTTAACTTTAGAAAATTTTAATAGTTTGGAGTAAGACACACACACACTCCATGGTGGCTCCATTCCCAGCTGTTTCATACATCTATTGCCCATTTGGGCTCTGGAGCATTTACTTCTTTTTTATTTATTTTTTCTATATTCATCATTACACAGGGAAATCCTTTCTTGTGACCCTTTACCAATTTCGATTATATTACCTCCTTTGGAACTCAGAAATGCTAAGAAAAGTAATGAAAGAGAGA
>NW_007737122.1:0-616 GCF_000696425.1 Galeopterus variegatus
GTAATGAGGTTCTGCTCTAGTGGCAGCAGTGGGCAGCAGAGGGATGGCATAGTAGAGAGAGAAAGAGGAATATTGCAGAGGCTGTCAGAAGGCTGTGGAAATAGATTAGGGTGAGGTAAGTGAGCAGCAAAAGGTCAAAACTGACACTGAGTTTCTCAAGTCAGGAGAAAGACAGGACAGGCCGGCACAAATGTGCTGAGCTGCAGTGACCGTGGGGTTTGAGGAGAACTCAGTTCTGGACTCATCTGCCGAGAGCTTGTGCTTGACAACAATAGGGCTGCGGATGAAGTGACTGAGGGAGAGAAAAGAGAAGAGGGACAAAGAGAACAATTAATTGAAGACCTACATTGCTGAGGTGTGATGGTAAAGGACTAGTGAAAGAAGCAGAGGGAAAAGCAGGAGAAAAAGTAAGGGAATGACTACTGGGTAGCATCATGGAAACCAAGGAAGAGAGGACGGCAGAGCAGGCTGGGTGGACGGCGTCAGATGGTGCTGACATGGAAGAGGCCACTGGATGAGACCTTCAGGAGGTTGTCGATGACTCCAGGGTAGTGTTGGAGACAAGCTAAATTGGAATGGTCAGGGAGGGATGGACAGAGGATGGAAAGGTGCATGA
>NW_007737122.1:2342-3819 GCF_000696425.1 Galeopterus variegatus
TAATGGTGATTCCATATAATTTGACTTTCAATCTACTGAGAATAAGGCCTATAAACAACTGTGGTGTGTTTCCGTGGAGAAATACTTAACAAATGAAAGCCGGAAACTTCTCCCTTATCTTATAAAAATAAAACCTGAAAATTATATATATGTAAAAAGGATAGCAGTTAATTTTTTTTAAGTTCAAAAGAGAAATTTCAAATAAATTATGAAAGCAATTGCTGATTCTAGAACTTGTAGTTAGACTCAAACCCATTCTAATACATTTTTGGTCCCAAAGTCAAAATATGACATAAAGTCATATTTAAATATATTTGTCCATAAATCATTCTTTTTCATATAGAATTAAATTAATATAAATCAAATAGTGTATAGTACTTGATACATAAATTTAGTGCTGAAATTTTCTTTATTAAAATAATTATTATACTATTAAAAACAAAATGTTGGCATAATATTTTCTTTCTTACATGAAATATTTGGGGCATACAAAAAGCATAGGTAATAATATAATGGACACAATATTCTCATCACCTCATAATTTACAGCACAGATCTAAAATATGTCTATTTTAAACTTAAAATTACTTTTTAATACATACCATGTAAAAATGAAATAAGAATTTTAAAAATTCCTAAGGGGGTTTGCAAGATTTTATTATAAAAGGAGTTGACAAATCAAAAAATTTTGAGAAATGCTGACCTACAGTGTTCACTGAAGTTACAAGGTGCTTTTGTTTGTTTGCTTGTTTTTGGTTTTGTTTTTTTATTTTTTTATTTTGTCGATATACATTGTGGTTGATTATTGTTGCCTCTTACCAAAAGCTCCCTCCCTCCTCCCTCTCCTCCCTCCCACCCAACCATGTCCTTTCTGTTTGCTTGTCATATCAACAAAGTGCTTTGTAAACTGTGGATGGAGTGGCACACCGAATGTCTTGCCAAACCTGTTTATTCATTTCACCTAAGGTGCTAATGGAAAAGCAAAGAGAGCAGCAGAGGCTCTGATATTGTTATTTACTCTTAAATGCAAAACACTTAATATGTGTTTCTTAGTCTGCTAGTTGCCTATGTACTCAGCATAAAAGATTTCGTCCGGTATTCACTATGCTCTGAGTCAGTTTGTGTGGTGGGGATAGAGGCCAGGAGCTGGATGAGAAACAGTAGGAAGCCTTTATTATCCTGAGGGTTTTACTGGGTACTAGACCCCATATCAGGCACATTATTTACCTTAGTTTATTTAATTCTTGTAACCTTCTCTTAAAGTGAGTATTATTGTGGTTGACATTTTGCATACAAGGAAACCAAGAGGTAAAAAGGTTTTGGGACTTGCCCAAGGCCTGTAGCATTGGAGCCACCATCTAAACCTATGTGGGTCTGACCCCAAAGCCCATGTGGGATATATTTTCTGTATCAGTGCGGATGAGGGCTTCAAGATTTAGAACAAGTAGCAGTCACATGCTGAAGCATCACAAATGAAA
>NW_007737122.1:4420-5141 GCF_000696425.1 Galeopterus variegatus
TCGATCATCTTAGCTGTGAGTCAGGTGCACTTCCAGCTGCATTCCCATTCTTTAGCCTCATAGTGCCCCTAACGTGGAACTTTTTCACCCTTGTTTAATATTCACTCAACCCCTACGCAAAATTCCAGATAGACAGCTGTATCACTTTGGGAAGAGGAAGGGAAAGAAGAGGAGAAGGAAAAAGGGCAGGAGGAAGAGAGGAAATGAAAGAAGGACGTAATCTCTTGGGGTTTCATTTTGCTGATCTGTTAAATGAGGATATGGAACCAAGTATGTTCTTCTTAATGTTTTCTGGATGTTAGAACCTATGAGAATCTGAGGAAAGCTATGAACACTTTAATATAAACAGTATGCTTTGTACACAGTTCTAAGAAGTTCATAGACTTCAGGTTAGACTAGATCCTTATAGTTCCTTCCAATTCCAGAGGAGCAATCCCACTGTAAATTAAAATTGAGCCTCTTTTATTGCTATGAAATTCTGGTTCTAATTCAACGTGGTAGTGGTCAAATAATAATATTGATAGTTGGTTGTTTGCTTAGCAACCTGCAGGTGAAAATCTAAATGAATGCCAAATAGTGTTAAGGATATTATCATTATTCCAAGTATTTGAATATGCCACAGGTATGCCTCAACTCCTCAAACATGAGCACTCCACAGAGTAGATCACACGTGGCAGTTCTTGTCCTGACTCCTCCTCCTCCCCACCCCACCCCCCAGCCC
>NW_007737122.1:5700-9049 GCF_000696425.1 Galeopterus variegatus
TAGATCCTTATAGTTCCTTCCAATTCCAGAGGAGCAATCCCACTGTAAATTAAAATTGAGCCTCTTTTATTGCTATGAAATTCTGGTTCTAATTCAACGTGGTAGTGGTCAAATAATAATATTGATAGTTGGTTGTTTGCTTAGCAACCTGCAGGTGAAAATCTAAATGAATGCCAAATAGTGTTAAGGATATTATCATTATTCCAAGTATTTGAATATGCCACAGGTATGCCTCAACTCCTCAAACATGAGCACTCCACAGAGTAGATCACACGTGGCAGTTCTTGTCCTGACTCCTCCTCCTCCCCACCCCACCCCCCAGCCCCCACACCAAACTCTCAAATTGTGGGGAAGTTTTTTATTCTAAAGAAAAGGGATGAATGGTGAGATGAAATGGGCAATCAATTTTTCTGGTTCCCCCCTGCCCCATTCTATTCTTTTATAATCTGAATGATAATCATGGAGGAAGTTCTCTTGGCAATGTTGTGTTTCCATGGTGATAGGAGAGGTCAAGGTTAACAAACCAGGGTTCTGGGAACCTTCTGCTATGGGATGGATGTGAGAAAAGGGTTGGCAGTCAAAGTGTCACCAGGGGATCCACTTCACATCCTCCTTCTTTGAGTGGACCACAGAGCCGGACTTGTGCCTTTCTGAATGGACAAACCAGTGATGTCATGAATGTAAGAATAGCTCCGCCACTTCCCCCTGTGCACAGATTTGCTCTGCCCTTCCTCTCAAAGGCCAGGAACTGATGCCTCTCACCCACAACAATCCCTGGATTGTTGGAATATGTATGTGCTCTTTGTATTGGCACCAGAAGCTCAGAGATGCCAAGTTTTAGAAACCAAATGTACTTTAGAAAAGCAATTTGATCTTTGGGAACAAGAGATCCTAAATAAGTTTTGACCATGTCAGTGCAGGCAAAAAGATGAATTAATTAAAAGCATACAGTTTGAATTAAATATCAGATAACCCAAATACTTCTCCTTAAAACCTGACAGAATCATTTTGCCTGAAACTAAATGTCCTGATTTTACTATTCTCGATTCTCTTCTTATGCTTTTCTGTGGGTATATAAGTCATGAAACTTTTATAGTTTTGTTTAGACCAGAACTAAAAAGGAAAAAATGATGGACTCATGCTAAGCTCCACTAGACCAAGGATGCTGAAAGTGGTTGATTCAAAATCTGTGATTTCTTTGAGAGGAGACAGAGGCGTAAGAGACACGAATTATCTTAGGATCCTAGAGATGGAATGAAATAGACTTATGTGTTACGGGCCTGTGGAAAAGGCAATTCAGAAATGGGGAAGTTCTTCCCATTTTAACTAATATCAACCAATGCTTAGGAGTTCTGCTTCCGAGAAGACTTAAGCATTCCTCCTTACACATTGTCTCCTGTGCCCAGCTGTGCTAAAGACTCTCCAATCTCAATCCAGAGCTTCAGGTCCACATATCCAATTACCTATGGGGTCTTCTGATTGAATGCCCATCAGACACACTAAACTCAATAAGATGAGACCTGAATTATCCATCTTCACTCCTTCATCTTGCTCCTCCCATCTCTGTGCCCGGTCTTGGTAAATAGCCATGAACCACTAGCCCAGCTAGAAATCTGGAAATCATCCTTGCCTCCCCCTTCTCCGTCACCCTAAACAATACCTGTAAAGTCTTATCTCTTCTCTTGTTAGTATTGCTCAAATTCATCCCCTCCTTTCTGTCTCGATTTCCACTTGCCTTGNTGCCTCTCACCCACAACAATCCCTGGATTGTTGGAATATGTATGTGCTCTTTGTATTGGCATCAGAAGCTCAGAGATGCCAAGTTGTAGAAACCAAATGTACTTTAGAAAAGCAATTCAATCTTTGGGAACGAGAGATCCTAAATAAGTTTTGACCGTGTCAGTGCAGGGAAAAAGATGAATTAATTAAAAGCATACAGTTTTAATTAAATATCAGATAACCCAAATACTTCTCCTTAAAACCTGACAGAATCATTTTGCCTGAAACTAAATATCCTGATTTTACTATTCTAGATTCTCTTCTTATGCTCTTCTGTGGGTATATAAGTCATGAAACTTTTATAGTTTTGTTCAGATCAGAACTAAAGAGGAAAAAATGATGGACTCAAGCTAAGCTCCACTAGACCAAGGATGCTGAAAGTGGTTGATTCAAAATCTGCGATTTCTTTGAGAGGAGACAAAGGCATAAGAGACACGAATTCTCTTAGGATCCTAGAGATGGAATGAAATAGACTTATGTGTTACGGGTCTGTGGAAAAGGCAATTTGGAAATGAGGAAGTTCTTCCCATTTTAAGTAATATCAACCAATGGAGTTCTGCTTCCAAGAAGACTTAAGCATTCCTTCTTACACATTGTCTCCCATGCCTAGCTGTGCTAAAGACTCTCCAATCTCAATCCAGAGCTTCAGGTCCACATATCCAATTACCTATGGGGTCTTCTGATTGAATGCCCATCAGACACACTAAATTCAATAAGAAGAGACCTGAATTCTCCATCTTCACTCCTTCATCTTGCTCCTCCTATCTCTGTGCCCGGTCTTGGTAAATAGCCATGAACCACTAGCCCAGCTAGAAATCTGGAAATCATCCTTGCCTCCCGCTTCTCCCTCACCCTAAACAATAACTGTAAAGTCTTATCTCCTCTCTTGTTAGTATTGCTCAAATTCATCCCCTCCTTTCTGTCTCGATTTCCACTTGCCTTGTCATTGCCTCTCTGAGGATTATCACATCCTCCTAGACTGAGCCTTCTGCCTCCAACTTGCCCACATCCACCAATCCAGTCTCCAAGTTACGGTCAGAGTGATTCCGAGATTCAAATACAATCATGGTTATTCCTCTTGTTCTCCACCACCCTCAGGATAAATCCTAAATGCTTTTCTAAGTATTACAAGACTTGGTAGGATCTGTTTCCTACTCTTCTCTCAGCTTCATCTGTGGATATTCCACCCTTCCATCTGCTCCACCCCCTCCACTCCCTCATCCCCGCCTTCTGCACACACGCAGCGTATATATAAATTCCAGCTGGGACAAATGACTTGGTTTCCTGAATGCACGGTCTTTGCCTTGACTCTGGATTTGCCTAGAACTCCGCTCATACTCTCACCCACCTTCCTTCTTCCTGGCCACTCATTTTGCTGGACTAGGTCCTGCTTATGCTTATGACATCTAACAATGTTGACTTAGTAGGAATTTATTCAAGGATGTGTTTCCTGCCCCCCAAATTTAGCCTGTATGGCTCCATAGCACCCTATACTTCCTCTATCAAAGCATTTTCAAAAAATCATTGTTAAGTTATATTATGCTATTATAATTGATTATTTGTCTTTTTA
>NW_007737122.1:10379-11915 GCF_000696425.1 Galeopterus variegatus
ACGTGCCAAGGAAGTGCACAGGCATTTCCACCAGCGAAAAACACCAAGCACCCCTGACCTTTGCCTTCTTCCATCCCAGGCCAAAAACTCCCCATAGAGGTCATCTCCCCTTTTGTTCCTCCTTGCACACAGGTGAGTAGAGAGGCAGGCAATACCAATCCAGTCTGAATATTTATGAGCCGCCTCCCTGGGGAGTGTCCCTGTTCTGTCCCCACCTCAACACTGTGTAACTTGACATTCTCCAAACACACCTCGCCCTTTCACGCTTCCGTATTTTGCCTGTCTCTGCCATGCACCTGAGTTTTCTTCTTCCTTAATCATCTTTGCCTAACACAATTGTACTCATCCTTCAACACTCCATAGTCCAGCACTGAAAAGCTAATGGGACTCTAAGCTAGTTCCGGGTTCTACGTATTGGACCAAGGCAGTTGAACTTCATCTCAATGCAATGAGACTGAAGGATTCTGAGCAGATCGTTGGTACACACAAAGTAGTGTCCAGTGAACACGTTATAACAAACTGAGAGTCCCAGGGACCAGGAAATGTTAATATTCACATATTATATAGCCAATTAGAAGGAAAAGTCATCACCTCCAAGTTTCCTGGAGGTGGATCCCAGATATTCCCATTCTTCCTTCCTAGTCTGATATTTACTATTTGTAACATGGTGCTCTGCTCGCCATACTGCTGGCCAGCTGTGAATGTCTATAGGACACACCAATCCAAACGCATAGAAGTGTCTCTTACATCATCAAGCCCTTCTTGCATCAGCTTTGATTTCTCAGATTGCCACATTCATGACATCTGCCAAGATTTCCCCATCAGCCTTCTGCAAACCAGCTTCATGCTGAAAATGAAAATTAGAATGAAGGCTGTTGACTCAACAACTCAGTGATTTAAAAAGCAAAGCTGTCTCTGTGGTCCATCTAAGTCATCTTTACTTACAGTTTTTGTAAATGGAAGAATAGGTGAGTTAAAAGATAAAAATAAAATCACTTGAAGAAATTCAGCTTAAACTTGAAAATCATTTGTGCTTGCAATCACTGGCATTGCACCATGAGAAACAGAAGCCAGTGAATTCCAATTGATGACATAATCAAAAACTATTTAGTGACAAGGACATTAAATGGGTACCTGTGTGTTTATTAAGTGGATACTAAAAGATCTGATGCTCTTGTTGGAAATAAATTGTAATGTAGGGGGACATAGAATATAAGTAGAAAGATTGTAGAAAAATATAACCTTAATGTATGCAGTCTTGTAGCAGTGCATAAGCAAAGCAGTTTTTTCAGGGGCCAGAACAAGGGTCAGGCCCGAGCACACTGAACAATGCATAAGCAACGCAGCTTATCAGGGGCCATGACAAAGGTCAGGCCCGAGCACACTAAACATTAATAGCCCCCACCAGTTTCAGGAAATAGCTGGTTCAAAGGCCACCAAGCCAGACTCCGGGGAAGGTAAACAATTGAAAAATACGATAAGGGGTGCCAGCCTGTTAAAGCCCACCTGTAAATCCAAAAGGCGCCAACTGATGCC
>NW_007737122.1:12650-14117 GCF_000696425.1 Galeopterus variegatus
TGTAGAAAAATATAACCTTAATGTATGCAGTCTTGTAGCAGTGCATAAGCAAAGCAGTTTTTTCAGGGGCCAGAACAAGGGTCAGGCCCGAGCACACTGAACAATGCATAAGCAACGCAGCTTATCAGGGGCCATGACAAAGGTCAGACCCGAGCACACTAAACATTAATAGCCCCCACCGGTTTCAGGAAATAGCTGGTTCAAAGGCCACCAAGCCAGACTCCGGGGAAGGTAAACAATTGAAAAATACGATAAGGGGTGCCAGCCAACTGATGCCCACCTGTAAATCTAAAAGCACCACAGATAACCAACAGATGATCCTATCACAATATCCGTTCAAAAAAACTGTATAAAAGCTGCTTGCATTGTGAATTCGGGGCCGCTCCTGTCCTGAAAACGGGGTGACCTCCAGCATGCCGGAAATAAAAACCTCTTGCTTGTGCATCGATCTCTGTGCCTCCTGGTCTTTGCGAGATGAGCCTTCCCATCAAGTAAGAATTGTGGTTTTAGGCCGGTCTTATATTCTCTCAAAGAAAAGTGAACTTTTCAATTAAGAGAACTGCTTCCATGAGATCCAAATTGTTTTAGTGTGCAAGTAAATGTCTCCGAAAAGAAATTCATCCTAAATGGATGTATTTTGTTCATGCTACATCATTTGTAATTGCTTCAAAATGTCCCGTTGCTCTTCCTGGCTTGTCTTCTCTCTTCCTGTATCAGGGTATCTGTCATAACTCAACAGAAAAGGGAAAAGCTGCCTATGTTCTCATTTAAGAGCTGAGAAATTTCTTCTTGTCTCTTTACTTCAGTTACCCCTACCTGAGGAAAAACTTAGTTTACTTCTTTGTAACCTTCATTGAACTGTTAAACACAACTTTAAAAAAAATAGTAAGAAAGAAAAAACAAAGCTCAAATTTACTCGGACAGTTGTACACTTTCTGACTTCCCCACAATCCTCACCCGAACAATCTAAAGGGAGTTTCTATGAACTATTTCTTTGTGTGAAACTTGTGTGGGAAGACTCCTTGGGATTGTGATTTTTTAAAAATGGTTATAATTTAGACAGTATTTCACCACCCTTCCCTAGCTCCCACAAAGATTACCAGGTGTGCCTGCATACCTATTTTTTTGATTTTTGAAGAATCCATTTGGGTTTTGTTTTTANCTCTGTTGCTAAGCAAATGCAGATGTCTGATTGTGGGTGTTGTTATCTCTCTAAGGCTTGGCGTGGAACATGCCACTTCCCTTTTCAAAATCCTTTAAGGCTGCCACTCTCCTTGAACAAAGTCCAAAATCTTCAACTTCCCTTTCAAAGCTTTCTCCAGTTTTGCTCTATGTACTTTTCCAATCTCAAAGTCATGATATTCCAGAAGCACCAGGTATCCTAGTAGCCGTGGGCCTTTGCTCAATCAGTAACCTGTGCCTGGAACACACTTTCCTCCTCCAGTAGAAGATCTACTTTTCCCTCAA
>NW_007737122.1:14910-15224 GCF_000696425.1 Galeopterus variegatus
GGTTGCGATCCGTTGCCGGACACGGAAAAAGACAAAAGACAAAAAAAAAAAAAAGAAATTGTCAAGAGGAAAACATTTAGAATCATGCTTGGCACCATATACAAGTGTGCTATTATGATGTTTCTTTCAATATATTGTGCTATTAGGGCCATACCTTATTTGACATGTATTATCAAAAGCACTGTGATTCCCACCTGGTAGGTGCTAAATAACTTTTTATTGAATTAAGATATTTGTTGAGTAGATTCACAGTAGGAAAATTTTCACAGTCAGGAAAATCACACCAAACAATGTAAATGAGTTACATCTCCATG
>NW_007737122.1:16511-18559 GCF_000696425.1 Galeopterus variegatus
TTTTGAATGTTCTCACCACAAAGAAATCATAAATATCTGAAGTGATGGATACTCCAGTTACACTAATTTGATTATTACACATTGTACAAAAGTACCAAAACATCACACTGTACCCCATAAATATGCATAATTATGTCAATTAAAAATAAATAAATAAAAAACCAAAAAATAAAAACACATTAAACACAGAAAAAGAAAAGAAAAAAGTGCTTTACCTTGAGATAACTATAATACTCAGTGTGCAACAGAATTGCTGTATGTATGCTTCCCATTTACCACATACAATGATCGAAAGATGTGTAAACGGGTTGCAATTTAATAAAATTAATACTTTTAACTGCTTCATGAAGGTCATTCTTAAGTCAAACTGGCTTTTTTTTCCTTTTTCTGTGAGTGCATGGCAATGGAGAACACAATGACCTTGGCACACTGCTGATCATGTTCAGTAGATGCAAGGACCAGAAGCTAAGGAAGACAACTGTAATTGAACAGGAATTTTATTTTATTGTTTGCTTGTTTGTTTGTTTTATTTTATTAATATTATTTTTTACATTCTATGATGTTGCACAGCAGTTGTGATGGAGGGGGAGAGATAAAAGGGAAAGGAAATGGGATGGAAGAAGGAAGAAGGAGGAGGGGTGGGATTGAGGCCTGTGGCACCCCATCATTCCCACAGGGGAGACCAGTGGGCTTCCAGCAATGGCTTAGTATTGCCGGGTTGGATGCAGATTGTAAGGGATGTGGTAAAAGCCTTTGCCTCCCACCATCCCAGCTTGGGAACCCAGGGCCCTTCTTGGTGCTCATTGCTGGGCTGGTTGCAAGTGTTGGGGGTGTGGCCAAGACCTGAGGCCCCCCACCGTCCCAGCTTGGGAGAGCCTGCAGCGCTTCCTGTGGCAGCTGGGTGATTGTCGCTGGGCTGGCTGAGGGTATGTGAGGGAGCATGGCTGTGAACAGGTATTTTATTTTATTTATTATTTTTTTTAATTTTAACTTCTCAATATACATTGCAGTTGATTTTCATGTCCCTTTATCCATTCCCCTTTCCCCCCTCCTCTCCCTCCCTCCCCCCACGACATCATATCTGTTCACTTGTTTTATCTTAACAAGTTCAAGGAGTTATTGTGATTGTTGTTACTTCTTCCCCCCACACCTTTATTTGTTTGTATATTTATTTATTTTGGGCTCCCACAAACAGGTGAGAACATGTGACATTTCTCTTTCTGTGCCTTACTTATTTCGCTTAATATAATTTTCTCTAAGTCCATCCATGTTGTTGTGAATGGTACTATTTCATTATTTTTTATAGCAGAGTACTATTCCATTGTGTAGATATACCACAGTTTACTTATCCACTCATCTGATGATGGACATTTGGGCTGGATACAACCCTTGGCTATTGTAAATAGTGCTGCAATAAACACGGGAGTGCAAGTATCCCTTCAGCATGATAATTTCCATTCCTCTCAGTATATTCCCAGCAGTGGAATAGCTGGGTCATATGATAGATCTATCTGTAATTGTTTGAGGAAACTCCATGCCATTTTCCATAAAGGCTGCACCATTTTGTAGCCCCACCAACAGTGAATGAGAGTTCCTTTTCTCTGCAACCTCTCCAGTACTTATCATTCTCAGTCTTTTGGATGTTAGTCATCCTAACTGAAGTGAGATGGCATCTCAGAGTGGTTTTGATTTGCATTTCCAGGATGCTCAGTGATGTTGAGCATTTTTTCATGTGTCTGTTGCCCACTGATATATCTTCCTTTGAGAAAAGGCTATTCAGCTCCTTTGCCCATTTTTTAACTGGGTTATTCATTTTTTGCTGTAAAGTTGGTTGAGTTCCTTATATATTCTGGATATTAATCCTTTGTCAGATGTATATTTTGCAAATATTTTCTCCCACTCTGTTGGTTGTTTCTTTACTCTGTTGATTGTTTCTTTTGCTGTGCAGAAGAATTTTAGTTTGATATAATCCCATTTGTTTATTTTTCCTTTGGTTGCTGTTGGTTCCTCGCCACCGGGGACCAACAACACAGGGCGGGAAGGGACCC
>NW_007737122.1:19559-25603 GCF_000696425.1 Galeopterus variegatus
GCAGGCCCGATCCCCTCTGCGCTTCGGCCCCGGGGACAAAGAAAGAACACCGAGCCAGGAGAGCGGTCAAAGCCGGAACTCTGTTTATTACAGCAAGCAGGGGTTTTTATAAGGTACCAGGGGCGGGGGAGCTCTTATCCAATAGGGAGTTGACACACTGCTACCCGGGAGGAGGGGTGAGGACAGGGCAGGCGGGAAAAAAGTGCAGAGTCACCGTACCTCGGAAGTTAGTTCTTTTAAGTTTTGAGTTCTCTGCTTAGGTTTCGGTTTCCCAGAATCAGCCCGAAGCAAGTTTAAAATGGCTGAGGTACTTTCCCAAAATGGCTGGCGGCCCGGGCATAGCCCAACAGGTTGCCACTGCTTTTGGGGTCATATTCATGAAGTCTGTGCCCACTCCTACTTCCTGGAGTGTTTCCCCTATGCTTTCTTTAAGAATATTTATTGTTTCAGGCTATATGTTTAATTATTTAATCCATTTTGAGTTGATTTTGGTATATGATGAGAGGTACAGGTCTAGTTTCATTCTCCTACATATGAGCATCCAGTTTTCCCAGCACCATTTGCTGCAGAGTCGGTCTCTTCCCCAGTGTGTAGACTTGGTGCCTTTGTCAAAGATCAGATTGCTGTAGGTGTATGAGTTGATTTCCCTATTCTAGTCCTCTGATCCATGTGTCTGTTTTTATGCCAGTACCATGCTGTTTTGGTTATTATAGCTTTGTAGTATAGTTTAAAACCAGGTAGTATTATGCCTCCAGCTTTATTTTATTTGCACAGGATTGCTTTGGCTATGCATGGTCTTTTGTTATTCTACATAAATGTCTGGACAGTTTTTTCCTTTTCTGACAAAAATGTTATTGAAATTTTGATGGAGATTCCATTGAATGTGTAGATCACTTTGGGTAATATGGACATTTTCACAATGTTAATTCTTCTGATCCAAGAGCATGGGATATCTTTCCATTTTCTTGTGTCCTCTTTAATTTCTCTCAACAGTGGTTTATATTTCTGAGGTATCAGTTGTAATATCACCTTTTTCATTTCAAATTTTTGTTATTTGGGTCTTCTCTCTTCTTTTCTTAATTAGCCTTGCTAAAGGTTTCTCAATTTTATTTATCTTTTTGAGAAACCAACTTTTGGTTCATTGATCTTTTATGTCATTTTTCGGGTTTCTATTTCATTAAGTTCTGCTCTGATGTTAATTATTTCTTTCCATCTAGTAACTTTGGGCTTGGATTATTCTTGTTTTTCTACTTCTTTAAGGTGAAGTATTAGGTTGTTTATTTGCCATCTTTCCATTTTTCTGAAGTAATCATTTAATGCAATAAATTTCCTGCTTAGTACTACTTTTGCAGTATCCCACAGGTTTTGGTATGATGTGTCATTATTTTCATCAGTTTCAAGAAATTTTTTGTTTTCCCATTTAATTCCTTCTTGGACCCACAAGTCATTCAGTAGAATGTTGTTTAATTTCCATGTGTTTGTATAGTTTCCAGAATTTCATTTGCTATTGATTTCTAATTTTAATCCATTGAGATTTGAAAAAATACATGGAATAATTCCATTTTTTTTGTATATGTTGAGACTTGCTTTGTGACCTAACATGTGGGCTATCCTGGAGAATGTTCCATGTGCTGATAAGAAGAATGAATATTCTGTGGTCATTGGATGGAATGTTCTGTAGATATCTGCCAAGTCCAATTGGTCTAAAGTGTTGTTAAGATCTTGTGTTTCTCTTGATGTTTTGCCTAGATGATCTGTCCTATATTGAGAGCATGGTGTTCAGGTCCCTTACTATTATATTAGTATCTATCTCATTCTTTAGATCTAATAGTGTTTGCTTTATAAATCTGGCTGCTCTGACATTGGGTAACAATAGTAAGGCACCAAGTTAGCTCAGGCAAAGAGTTTGAGTTCCAGTGTCCACAGGAAATTTCCACCAATCTGAGAATTAACTACAGGACAGCAAATTAGTTCCAGGACAGTGTTTAAGTGGTAGTAGTTGCCATTAATTCATCACAGAACAGAAAAAAAAAACACAGACCAGAGACAAAGTTCTGATATTAAGCAGTAATGGTCTAACACCATCAAAGAGCACCTATAAAACGTGGAAGAGGTAACAGTCTCCTTAAATGTGCAGGCATCAATGTAAAGACACAAAGATCAAGAAAGAACAGAAAAATATGACACTGTTAAAGGAAGCAAACAAAGCACCAGCAACAGACCCAGAGGAACAGCAGATTTATAAAATGTCTGACAGAGAATTCAGAATAACACCCTTAAGGATGTGCAGGGAGTCACAAGAAAATACAGATAGAAAATTAAACAATATTTGGAAAAAATTCAAAACATACCCCTACAGAAAATCATCAAACCACAAAGGAATGCCACAAGAGAGGAAGAGAGGAACAAAGGACCCACAAATTAACAAGAAAACAATTAACAAAATGTCGACACTAAGTTCTTACCTATCAATAATTACTTTTTATGTAAATAATTTAAATTCTTCAATCAAAAGACATCAAGTGGCTGAATGGATAAAAAACCAACACCCAACTATATGTCTACAGAGACTCACTTCATCTCTAAAGACACACATAGTTAAAAAGTGAAGAAAAATAAAGATATTCCACACAAACCAGATGAGACTGGAGATAACTATACTTTATCAGACAAAATAACATTAGGAGACTTCAGACTCTACTTTCTACATTCAGCAAACCATCTAGGCAGGACATTAATAAGAAAACATTGAACTTGAACTGCACTTTAGACCAAATGGACCCAACAGATATTTACACAACATTCTACCCAACAGCAAGAGAATACACATTCTTCTCAAGTGCACAGGGAACATTTTCCAGAATAGATCACATATTAGACCACAAAACAACTCTTGACAAATTTAAGAGGATTAAAATCATAAGTATCTTTTCTGACCACAATGGCATGGAACTAGAAATCAATAGGGAAGAAGGGGCAGCATACAGAGCAGGAGGCAGCAAAAGCAACAGCTGAGTCTTTTGTGTGAAGTTTCTTGCAGGGAAGAAGAGGGCCTCAGAGCACACCATACCTGCTCCCAGGCCAGCAAGACCACTAACAGGGTCCACATGTACTCACATAGGAGCAAGGGGCCACAGTCAACTGGATTAAAGAACCACCCAGAGGCCAGTGAGTCATTGTTAGGGATCTGCACATGGCCCGTACCATGGGAAGCATTTGGAGTATGGAGGGGAGACTGGCCTATTAGGAGAACATTGGGTATAGTGTAGGCAGCTGATCTGCCTTCTGATCAGCACAGACTCACTCAAAGGAGACCGGCCAGGGCAATAGAACTGCAGGGGGCACCGTTTGCTGGAAAGACTCAGTCCCAGGGCAGAATTTCCACAAAGCCTAGGTATATCTGACCTCACAAGAGCAAGAAATGATTAAAGGCCAACAATTAAAATCTGATCCACACACAACATAAAACCTTCCCCAGAGAATCAGCAGCAATGAAGCAATTTAGCTCAATTACAGGGCTCAAGTGCTGGTCCCCACAGGAAGTTCACCCATTTTAGAAGTAAGAAAAGTATAACAAATTAGTTCCAGTGCAGAGTTTAAGTGGTGGGAACAGTGAATAATCCAACACAGAACTGAAAGAAAAAACAAAATACCCACAGATCAGAGACAAAGTCTGATATTAACCAGTAAAGGTATAAAACCACCAAAAGCACCTATAAAAACTAGAAGGAGCAGAAGCCCCCTGGGCTCCCAAGCCAGGGAGGATGGAGGGCTGTTGGCCTCAGCCACACCCTCTGATGACCACACCCAGCCCAGCAATGACCACTAGGCAACCATCGGAAGCACCTCAGGCTCCTGAGCTGCAGTCGTGGGGGACAAAGGTCCTCAGCCACATCCTCCTGACATCCACAACCAGCCCAGCAATGACCACCAAGCCACCACCAGAAACACCCTGTGCTCCCAAGCTGGGACAGTTGGGGACTGAGGGCTTCAGCTATACCCCCCTGACATCTGTATTCAGCCCAGCAATGACCAAGCTGCCACAGGAAACCCCCTGGTCTCCCCAGCTGGAATGAGGGGTGTGCTGTGGACCTCAACCACACCTCTTCTCTTTCCTCCTCCTCCCATCTTAATTTCCCTCCCCCTTTTTCTCTTCCCCTCCCCCAACTACCCCACAACAACATCTTAGAATGTAAAAAAATAATATTATTAATTAATAAATTAATTAAAAACAAAATTCAATAACGGCAAAATAAAAAAAGATAGAGAGAAAAGGCCCAGTAGAGAGCCAGGCCTTTCACATTACCCAGCAGTGAGGTCACTCACATTGCAGTGGTAGTGAAGACCACACAGGAGTTGGAACTTTCACCCCCAAACTGCAATAATAAAATGATACCACTTTGCTCTGCTCTAGCAGAAGGTTTAAACAGAAAGATTAAATAAGATCCATAGTCTTATGTCTAGGTTTCAGTCAAATATCAATCATCATACCAAGACCCAAGTGTATATCTCACACTAATGAGAAAATCCAATCAATAAATGCCATGACCCCAATGACAGAGATGTCATAATTAGCTGACAAACATTTTAAAGCAGCTATGATAAAAATGGTGCAAAGATCAATTATGAAACTTCTTGAAAAAAAAGAAAAAAGCAAAAACCTTCAAAAAGCAAATAGAAAGTATCACCAAAGAAATAGAAGATATAAAGAAGAAGACCCAAGTGGAAATTTTAGAATTGAAAAATATAATAGATGATGTAAAAAGCTCAGTGGATGGGCTCAACACCAGAATAGATGAGACATAGGAAAGAATTACTGAACTGTACGATAAAATAATAGAAATGGGCAAAGACATTTCAGTGAAGAATATATTCAAATCGCAAATAAGCACATGAAAATATGTTCAACACCACTGGCCATCAGGGAAATGCAGATTATCACCACAATCACTGCACACAGTCACACAATCACTGCACACCTTTAAGAATAGCCAAAATGGGAAAGAAAAAAAAGAAAAACAGTGACAATACCAAAACTGGAGAAAATACAAAGAAACTAGATCACTGGCAGATTTCTGGTGGGAATGTAAATGGTACAGAAACTCTAAAATACAGTTTGGCAGTTTCTTTAAAAACTAAACATGCAACTACTTACTATACAACTCATCAATTGCACTCTTAGAGATTTATCCCAGAGAAATGAAGATGTATGTTCACGGAAAAAAAAAAAAAAAAAAAAGTCATGAATGTTTATAGCAGCTTTATTTGTAACAGCCCAATACTGGAAAAAACCCAGATGTCCTTCACTGGTGAATAGCTGAACAAAATGTGGTACAGTTAGAGCATAGAATACTACTCAGCAATAAAAATGAGTGAATTATTGATACATTACAATGACCTGAATGAATCTCTAGAGAATTATGTTGAGTGAAAAAAGCCAATTCCAAAAGGTTACATGCTGTACGATTCCATGTATACAACATTCTTCAAATGACAGAATTATGGTAATGGTGAACAAGTTAGTGGTTACCAGGGATTGAGTAGGGGGTGGGGGCAGAAAGAAAATGTATGTGGCTGTAAAGGAGCACCTTAAGGGTTTTTGTATATTCTGGGGGGTTCCTGGGATGTAAAAATGCATTTGATTTTAGTTTAGGTAAATCCATCAGTTTTTTATGACTTCTGTCTTTGAAGTCCTTCTTAGGAAAATATAGCACACAGCAAAATTATGTAGTAAAAGCCACTTTTATTCTCTTCTATTCTGTATTTTTTTTTTACCCTTAACTCAATCTCCCTGTAAATTGGGGGACAGGAGATATGGTGTGAGGTATGATTCTACGTTGATTTTTTTTTTTCCAAATGTAGACTCAGCTCTTCTAACACTATTTAATAAGCTATCCTTTACCACTAATTTAAGATAGCATCTTGATCATTCAAAAAATATCTTACGTATATTTTATTGCCTTAATTTGGCTTTTATATCTGTCCCCTTCACCTTTTTATTTATCCCTGTGCCTAAGAATAGCCATCATAAAACATTTAAGACC
>NW_007737122.1:25959-32138 GCF_000696425.1 Galeopterus variegatus
CAGCATACCAAGATTCTCTACAAACACAGAATTTTATAAGTAGTTCTGCTTACTTAGTTTACCTGTTTCAAGCACCAGAATCTTGTTTATAACAATCTCTTTAAAAAAAAACCTTTTTGATTTTGAGACAGTTCTGAATTTACAGAAGAGTTATAAAAATGGTGCAGAGTTCCCATATATTCTTCACTCAGCTTCATCTTACATTAACATATTATATAAGCATAGTACAATTATCAAAGCTAAGTAATTAACCCTATTACAATACTAACCAAACTATATACTTCATTATGATTTCACCAGTTTTTCCATCAAGGTCCATTTTCAGTTCCAGGATCCAGTCCAGGATCCCATATTGCATTTAGCTGTCACATCTCCTTAATGTTCTCCAATCTGTGACAGCTCCTTGGTCTTTCCTTGTGTTTTATGGTCTTGACATTTTTGAAGAGTACTGCTGAGTTATTTTGATAACAGTGCTTTTATCTCAAAATAAAGTTAATTTTTCTTTTAAGCCATTAGCACATCATTGTTTTCCATCTTTTTCCTCCAGCTTTATTGAGGTATAATTGACAAATAAAAAGTATATATATTTACAAATGTACAAGGTGAAGTTTGGATACATGTATAATATAAATCGTTAAATGACTACCACAATGAAGCTAATTAACACATCCATCACCTCACATGGTGACCATTTTTGTGCATGTGCATGGTGAGAACATTTAAAATCTATAAGCTTAACAAATTTCAAGTATACAACACAGTGTTTCTTACTATGGTTACCATGCTGTACATTTAGGTCTTCACAACTGAACCACCCTACATAGGGGTGGTTGATCAACACAGAACTGAAAGCACCACTTACTGCTGATTTTTCTTACTGGAGGACACGGGATTCAAGGATCACAATGTCTACTATTTCTGCACTTTGATTCCTACATGCCAAAATGAAAGGCAAGCTAAAAGCTTCAAGTTTTTTCCTAAAATTTGAAAAAAAGGAAAAACAATGTAACCTTCTTCTCTTCTTCCCCTGCAGAACCGGGAAGGTTTAGCTTAGAACCATGGAAGTCACAGTGAAACCCCCATACGTCCCTTATTTCACACATTATGTGTAGTTGCTGTTAGCACATGTGCTTCCAATCATCCCCCTGTCTTAAAAACAGTGCAAATGTGGGTGCTAAGAGAATTGAATCTGTCAAACGTATTTGACATCACAATACCCTTGGAAGAGCTATCAGCTAAACCCAGACATATATGTACACCTCAGCAGTTCTATTTTATTAAACTCACAACATTTCCACCCAATTTAAACTCACTGTGATAGCACATGTCGTCACTGATTTGGGTGGTGGTTTCCTTTCCAATTGGCTCTGGGAATATCGTATTAAGCCAGACCACAATCAGATGCCAAGTTCATGATTAGCTTTCTCTTTCCACTTAGGTCTCTTTTGTTTCCTTGAGCAAATATACAGTGCTGGACACACCATTTGTGGGTGGGCTGAGGATGGGACCTGTTAAAAGAGATGTGACAACAGCTGTGGAAATTCATTTTAAGTGCTGCAACTCTTGTTTTAAATATTATCTATGAATTTGCAGCTTTTAAGGGCTGTTTTTCGGTAATAGCAATTGCAAACTGGTGGCCCCTGGCCCAAGTATGGCTCACAGATGTGTTTTATTTGGCCAGCTCAGTGTTATAAAAGCATCTGAATATGTGGCCAATATTTACATATTTTAAAAATCTACATAAAAATCTAGATTTCTGGCATCTCATGAAAAACTTGATGTGGCCACATTCGGCCCACTGTTCCAGATGGCAACAATTGGCTGGGGCTGAAGAGCAGCTGGCTCTTGGAGACAGGGTATGTGCCATCTGGGTAGCATAATTCCAGCTCACTTCTCCCATTTATGTAACTTGCCTTTTCTCCGAGAGTGTTTGGATTTTCAACACTAGTTTATAATCAAAAATCTAGAGAAGTGTAATTATCTAAGCTTCTGGTTTGACTAAGATAAGAAAAACTGTGATGATAACAGATAACTGGTGTCTCAGTCTGGATTCCTTCAAAAGTACACTTTAAGATAAGGATTCAAGTGCAAGCAATTTATTTGGAAGCTGAACCTGGGAAAGACCGGCCGGGAAATGGAGAAGTGAGTTGGGAAAGAGAAGCAACCAATGAAGAATGGATTACCCAGCAGATAACAGCTGTTGTTGACTGCAGCATAACCCTCCTGGGGAATTCTGGAAGAATTGTAAAGTATGTGCCTCAGAGTTACACCAACAGAGGGGCAAGAAAGCAGGGAAATTGATTACCCATTCCCATCAGTTATTGGTTGACGGCTCCCAGAAGTAACAAATCTCAGCTGTTCTAGTCTGGCATGCCCCTGGGCAGATAGTGCCTGGAGGTCAGAGAGGCAAAGAGGAGCAAATGCCAAAAAATGGAAATTACTGCCTAGGCACTGAAATAAGGCCCAAGGGGATATATGCAGGGTAGCAGTAGGGGCAGCCACACCACGCTTCTCAGGCTAACTCCAGATGATGGATATAGGAATGATTTTGTCCCTTAGAATAGAAAGGAGACACTTGGCATTGCTGACCAGCAACACAAAGTTTCTGTCCCTCATGAGAACTGCTTATCCTTGAACCAACTCCAGAACTTTCCCAATTGTCCTTCACCTCCACTGTTCATTCCTAGCCCCCAGGTGAAAGGCTGGATCAACCAAACTACCCAAAGCAAGAGAGTTGTGAGGATACTGAGAGTGTCTTTTGAAGCTGACAATGGGTTTTCACCCCTGTATCTTAGGTTTATATTTCTTTATTACAAAGCAAGGACATTTTAGCACTTTCTATAGTTAGCCCATGATCAGAATCCAGATATGAGTAGGCCCCATTTATTTTTTTTATTGCTAACAATGGTGAGTCATATGAAATTGGATGTGACTCAAATATGAGCCTAGTGCATGTGGACGCTTTAGACATGCCCATGTTTCCTTGGCTGAGAATCCCTCCTAATGTCCAAGCATCATGATATGTTTATAGTGATTTTGAACTAGAACAGCAGAAAATTATAAGTTATGTAATTATTTACTTTGAGTTTCAATCTTCAGTTGATCCAATCCTGATGTGAGATCTGGTGGCACTTAGTTACCCAATGAAAACTGACCATAATCTTTTGCAGGACAGGAACAACATGGCCATCACGTAAGCAGAATTTTCCTGTACGTAGTAGGTGCTTACGGGATTCCATTACTCATTCCTTGATGCTTAGCACATAAGTGCTTAACAGTTGTATGTTCTGTCCACCTTTTCCTTCATTCCTTCCTTCCTTCCTTCCCTCCATCTCTGCCTCAGTTTATCTTTAGAAGTGGAATGGGGATAGATGATGATATATAGAAACAGGTAAAATGGGGTGGGAAAGAGTTAATTCCTTGAACATTGGTATCAAAGAAGGCATTTGTTTTAGGTCCAATATGTTTTCCTGAGCCAAGAGTAGACTTTTAATGGTGACAAACCCTGCATAACCATAATGTTGGGTATTGACTCTTGGCTTATGAAGGTTTTTGCCAAACTGATTTTCTCTTTGGGAATCCTTTCTAATGTCATTTTAGTGGATTCAAACTAGAAAGGTACATAAAACTACTAAACATATAATATTTACATTCAGATTCAATTACTCAACAGGAATCATAAAAGTCAATCCACACTGATGACATGGTTAATTATTATTTTATATAATTACTCAAGAAGAGTGTGCACGTTCAGAAAAGAGGCATATAAAACAGCCAGAACACTGATGCTGACCCTCTAGTGGATGTGGAAAATGTGAGTGCCAGTGGTGAGGAAAGGAGTAGGCACTGTGGGGAGAGAACATAACAGAATCACCTGGATGACTTTTTCAAAGCACAAATCACCCTCCAGCCTGCTTCCTGGTTCATGAAGTGCTGTTTTGATATGTCACTGAGCAAGAACCTCTACAGTTAAGGATACTGTGCATATGTAAAAAGAATGTGCTGCCCATGTAAACTCCTCTCTCTGCTTAGCCCAGAGGCGAGGGGCCTCCTGTTGGCAAATGGTGCTCTGGTACATTAGGACAGCTGTCTTGATAGAGTTATCATTCATTGCCCAGGAAGGCAAAGAGAAGGAAGCCTCTCTGGAGGGCAAGTCCCTCACTATGCAGACCCCGCTGGTTGTGACTCTGAGGTTTATAGAAAGTTGTGCCCACTCCACCTCCACCAGGAGTGATCAGTCCTAATATAGTGTGAAAGGAGAGCCATCCCGTAGTCAGAACTATCTCCTCCGCTAACTACCACTATGTCAGTACGGCCCTCAGTGAAAATTGGGATTTCACTGAAATCCCAATGAGCCGCACAGGTCCCAGTTACAACAAAAATATGTTTCTTATAAAAGGTAATGTATTAATCCAGAATTACCATTGGGCCTGTATTTCATACTATGGATACTGGTTTTAACTGTTCATTGATGATTAAGTGCTACACGTACATTATAACAAATGATTAAAACTACCATAGAATGTTGATATTATCCCTTTCTCCAGATGAGGAAACTGAGGCTCCAGTAAGGTTAAGAAACTTGCTTAAGATGCCACAAAGCTAGTAAGTGTCAGCACCATCACTCTAGCACATTGGTATGGATTATTTCAGAACAATCAACATTATCTAGTGAGGAGCAAGGAACTCCCATAAAAGGGCTGGGCCAGCTCTCTGGCGTTCCGTATAATGGGGGTCTTGAGGACAACAATCTGATTAAAGGCAGGAGGGGGTGTTTTTGTTTTTTTGGTTTTTTAGGGGATTCACTTTGAAGCTGTGTTTACATAGGAAGCTCACATTTTTATAACTTACCTATTTGGAGTGACTTGAAGAGAGCTGATGGATCTTACAGGGGAGCTTAGGATGCCCAACAACCCCCTTGATGCCCCCACCCAATTTATCCAATAGCATTTTTAGGCAGTTACCCTGTGCCAGGCAGTATGTTTGGCACTAGAGGCAATAATGAGGTATTGGAAGAAATAAAATTTAGAAGAAGGATGAAACTCAATTCCAGAAAAAGGGATTGAAAGTAATGAGCAGAAGTTGTCAGACGACACTTTGCAAAGGGTCAGACAGAGGCTAGACTCCTCAAGATGTTGCAGAGGGAATTTTTGCTATAACTTAGGTGTTGGGATGCGGCCTTTTAAGTTTCCTTCTAAGTTTAAAGAGGGGTACACATACTTTTGTAACAATGACAAAACACATATGTGAAGGTGGTCCCATAAGATTATAATGGAGCTGAAAAATTCCTATGCCCTAGTGACGTTGTAGCCAACATAATGTCCTAGCACAATGCATTACTCATGTAGTAGTCATAGGCTATACTATATAGCCTGGGCATGTACTAGGCTATAACATCTACATGTGCGCAAGTGCCCTCTACGATTTTCACACCATGATGACATCACCTAAAGACATATATCTCAGAACGTATCCCCTTAACACATGATTATACATACACACACTCATACAACACACTTATATACACACATACACACTCATACACGCAAACACACACACATACACACACATTTATACAAACCCCAGCACTACTTTCTGCTAGTCTCTTTCTATGTAAATCTAGCATTAAATTACGTATCTCTGGTTGTGTCACGCTTTTCTCTGAAATAAACAAGGTATTAAATTCCACTTGGACAGAAGCCAAGCTTTTCCTTCTTTAGGGAGAGCCTGTGTCTCTCACTGAGTACAAAGCAGGGAGACTGTGGCACAGACACACATTTAGGTTACCCAAGAAACCCAGGGGGAAAAGGAGCATTTAAGAAATTATATGAGTATTTGAAAGGTGGCAACTCAGAAATATCCAAGATTCACAGTAATAGTAAATCCTATTGCTTCCTTGGTTGTTCTCATCTGCATGATCATTGTCATCTTTGAGGGATTATATGTTTCGCACAACTCCAGGCACGCTGCTTTCATAAAGCCTGAACACACTTCAGGCTTTCTGATGCGTGTGTGTGTGCATGTGCGCGTGAGAGAGAGAGAGACAGAGAGAGGATTTGAACATCACATATTGCACACAGGTATTGATATTCAACTCTGTACCCCACAGATATGTGCGATCAACTATGTTACAATTAATTTTTTTTAAATAGGAAACTCAAAAAGACAAAAGTATCTTT
>NW_007737122.1:33106-35374 GCF_000696425.1 Galeopterus variegatus
ATCTCAAGAGGGCAGGTGCCCTTACCAAGCACCCCCAGGGGAGATATCGGTCTGAAAAGGTGATGATCAGTTTCATGGAGAAAACCACACAGGCACAAACACCAGAAACTGATATTTAAACCCCAAATTCTTAAGGGACCTAAGAGACCCCACATTTTCACATTAACTGGCTTTGTCCGTTTCTCCTCATCAGCAAACATATGTTCTCCATGGAACCAGCCCAGCCCATCTGAACGAGTTACTATTTCTGTAAAAAAGTAGGAGGGGGAGGAGAAAGGAAGAAGAAAATTTACATCATTGTCCTCATGTGGTGCTATAAATACTTGCCCGTAGAAAGCTATGGGGTCTCGTCTGCATGAATGTACCATAAAGGCCAATTGCATCTCTGTAAGCGAATGCATCTCTCCCTCTGTCCTCGGTATACTGCTTATGTGATGGGATGGGCTCTGGGATCAGAGAGACCAGCTCTGCGACATGTATCATATGGCCTCGAGAAAGATAATTTACTTCCATTTGCCAATTTCAACTATCCCAGTCTCTGAACATCTCCTGCCTATCCAATTCTCCACCTCCACTAACATGTCAACTCCAACAGCACTTTGACTTCCATCAGGACCTTCGGTCCATTGATCTGCAAACGTTTCACCCTCCCTTACCATTTTCATGGCCTCTTCTCACTCATTATCCATTTTAAAATTCCATGGCCATTCAGTAACTATTTCCTCGCCTATATCCTTAATTTCCTCGCCCCTCTCCTTTGGCATACTTGGCTGGCTAAATGACAAACCCAGTTACATCCATCTCTTTACCTACTCCTTATCTAAATCTATACAGTTAGGTCTGGTTGGAGAAAAACACAAAATCTTACAGACTACGCTCATTTCATCTGTGGCTACCATCTGCGACGGGGCCTTAATGCTGCCTGGCAAGCATCCCACCCTTCCCCAGCCCGGTCACTGTCTCACTCCCCCAGCACGTGACCTCAGGTGACTTCTGCTCTCTTCAAATCTCCCCTTCCCCACTCTCCCTCTCACTTACTGGCTGTGTTGCCTACTTTCCTGAGAAAAATGAAGAAACGAGAAGAATTTCCACAAATTCCCACTTCAACATCTCCCCATCTCCACGTATCTCATTTCTGCTAATGTGGATGAACCCTCTCTGCTCTCAGCTAAGCCAACCTTGCCATTTCTTTCTCTCCTGCATCATCAAATTTTCCTTCTTTATTCAAACCATTCCCATACTAGCATGCTGTTGTCCCATTTTACTAAAATCCTTCTTTTGGCTTCCCACTTTTCTCCATAGCTATAGCCCCTATTTCTCTCTTTCCCTTTATAGCAAAATCCTTTAAAAGAGCACTCTGTACAATAGTCACTGTCTCTACGTAATTTCTCCTTATTCTTTCTTGAACACACTCTGAACAGGTTTTTGTTCCAATAAAAACACTCTTATGACGACTACCAATAACCCCCATGTTGCTAAATGCAATGGCAGGCACTCATATTTTTTGAATGAGTGAATGAACAGATCACTCTAAATCTCATTTCTTCATATGTATAATGAGATGATAATATTTATTTCGGATGTTTGTTGTGAGGGTTGATATACTATAAGCAAAGGATTTAGCAGAGTAAGTACTAAATTGCACACTAAGCAGAGGAATTTTGCTACATTTTGAGAGGATGGGGGATGGGGTTGTGGAAATGCAGAGAGAGGTGGTCAGGACTGAGCACTGTACCTGTTGGGTTGAAGATATCGTAAGGATGGGCTGGTCAAGCCAATCTCATAGGCAAGTAGGTGAGGAAGGGGAAGGACTGTTGTGGATTCAAAATTCTCTACAAGAGCCCCATCACTTCCTGCTGGAGGGAATATACATTCCTGGAACCTTTGGCGGCAGTTTGGCAATTTATATTAAAACAAGAACGTCTTTTGATCTAGTCATCCCATTTCTAGGAATAAGGAAACAATTGTGGATGTGCACAGAGATTTAGTTACAAGGCAGTTTGCTACAACATGGTTTATAGTATGGCAAAAATTAGAAAAATCTAAATGTCCACCAATAAGAAATTGGTTAAATAAATTAATTATTCTGTATAATGGCATTCAATGAAGTACATTGGAAATTACATTACTTGAGGTTGAAATATGTTCACAGTACGTTAAGTAAAAAAGTCAGGTTACAAAACAGTATGTAGAGAATGATTTACATTTTTGTAAATTTATAGGACAAAAGTTTGAGAGAATATACAACCAAATATTAATAGTTGTGAG
>NW_007737122.1:37106-38573 GCF_000696425.1 Galeopterus variegatus
TCTATTGCTGGTCTTTAGAGCTTTAGTAGAATTGCAGACCCCAACCATGGTCATGTACTGACCCAGGAGTCAGGACACCTGGGGCAAATCCTAGCTCTGCTGCTTCTAGCTGTGTGACCTCACACAAGTCACTTCATGCCTAGTTTTACTCTCCATATTTACAGAATGAGCTGGTTGGATTTGATGATTCAGAAAAGGACTTCTGGGATAGTTTGACCTCACAGGGCCAGAAAGATTCACAGGGGAGAGATGAGAACCTTGCACGGGAATGGGTCTAAGGAGTAACTAACCAGCCTTGGTTAAGGTGGGCAGGAGGGAGTGAGAGAAGATTCCCAGAGAAGGAGGACTCAGGTCTTGAAGGATGAACAGAAATTTGCCAACAGATGTGCAGAGCAGGCATTCCAGGCAGCCAGAACAGCCTGAGCAGAGGCACAGAGGTGTGAGCAGGTTGGTGTGGGCCAGGCCTGTGAGTGTGCATGTGGCATGAGCCTGTCTGGTGCACTGGGAGAGGGGCCTCGGATAGCGAATCTGGAGAGTGAGACCAGAGTCTGAAGAGGCCTGTGTGTGACTGAGCAGTTAGGACTGTGTTCTCAGAGAAAGCAGGACCACTGAGGGTTTCAAGTAGAGAACTAAGAATTGATGAGCAGTTCAGACAATTCTCTCTGCCTACAGTGTTGAGGTGTGTGAGGGGCTGGACTGGCAGTAGGGAGACCAGCAAGAAGACGGTGCCACAATCCCGAGAGTGCGACAGGAGGGGGGAGATGGGAGGAGAATGCAGTGCTGACTAGTGCAGGTGCAGCAGACAGGACTGGGGCTGGCTGGATGGATGTGGGAAGGCAGAGGTGCCTGGCCTGGCCACTGAGATTAGGAGGGGTTGGGCTTGGGGTGGGGGGGTCATGCATTCCATACTGGTCACTCTAGTTTGAGGTGCTGCTCAGACACTGAAGTGGAGATTTCCAACAGGGTGTTAGATATATAGGTCTGACACCCAGGAGGAAGGACTGTGTGGAAGACGTATTTAAGAGCCTCAGCTTATTACCCGTTCACCGAAGTCATGGGTATGGATGAGACCACCAGTGAGAAAACGCAGGACGATAAGAGAGAAGGTAGACCAAGGGCGGACTTTGGGGCACCAACATTTAGGGGATACATGGAAGAGAAGGAGCCAGCAATGGAGAAACCAGAAAGAATGGCCAGAGAGAGAGAAAAGAAAGAATCGAGTTGTTTTTCTTTTTCATTTCTTCCTTTCTGATAGTTAGAGGACCAGGTGGAACATCACATGTGGATGTGTGGGAAGGAGAAAGACATCTCTGAATATGTCCAGGTAGGAAGAGAGGGGGATGGGAGATGAAGAGGTGGGAGTGGGGGGAGGGGCAGGGGTGATATACTGTGTATATCCCTCTAGCCCAGGGCGAATTGGGGAGTGGGGAGAGAACGCTGTGTAACTCCTTATACTCCTGGAAAAAG
>NW_007737122.1:40081-56490 GCF_000696425.1 Galeopterus variegatus
CTGGGAGACAAAGATAAATTGGTAAATGTTGCAGCCATGCAGATAATAATGTCATCAGTGCCCCCAGGTGAAGGAGATAATAGCACAAGGCACCAGACACGTCAGCTTCAGAGAAGGGAGACATTTACTCAAGAACATGTTTATGTGTTTTACAGTCTAAAGACTCAAGTAGTGCCATGCTACATCCCCGTGCTCCTCGGAAGAGGATCTGGGCAGCTTCTGATGCTCAGCACATAGTAAGTGCTTAATAAATGTCACATAGTGAGTGGGGAAATGAAGAAATGGATGGCCCCACTCACCCAGTGAGATCTGTCTCCGCAGGTGTGTAGATGATGCACAGGTAGGAAAGCAGAAAGGAGTCTGCACGTCCTACAGCACAGGCAGAGATGCACCATTCAGGACAGCCCTGGGATGGCTGGAACATTGGACCCTTTTGACTTTAACACTTGCTTAGGAAGAAATGTCCCCGGACAGGCCCAGGCACAAGAAGTGCATTCTCAATTCTCCCGCCTGTTGTTCCAAACCAAGGGCATGATGGCATCTGTCTGGAAATGATTTTCATAAAGCTTAATGAAAGTCATACATGTACCTGAACCGGGCCAAGCTAATTAAAATGTCTATATTCTTTTTTCTTGTGTCTGGAATTTGAATATCTCTGTTTTGTAGCATTGCTCATTTTATTCTTCCCAAATGCTGGCTGAAGCTTGGGCTTTGGAATCAGACAGAGTCTGGTTTCACCACTAATGACTGGGTAATCTCGAACAGGGTACTTAATCCCTCTGAGCCTCTGTGACTTGAGTTGAGGATTGTTGTGGAGATAAGAAGAGGTATATGAAAGTGCCTAAGTCACACTCCAGTCACATCAGGAGTTCCGAATGAGTGATAGTTCCTCTGGATGAACAAATAATAAGGAAATTAGTTATTCTCAATCCTTCAAAATAGTGCTACAGTAAGGATATGTGCAAAGTGCTACAGACACGAGAGAGCACCCCTAACTCTGTCTGTGGGGTCGGGCAGGAGGTAACAAGAGAGCATGTGTGTATGTGTGCAGTGGGTTGAGAGTGACTGTTCCTGAAGCTGGAATTCAAACCCAGATGTGTATCTAACTCTACTGATGGGGGAGCAGACGTAGGTCACTTGGGAAAAAGCAAAGGGCATTTAGGGAGAGGGAATATCCTGCAGAACAGCCAGGCAACTAGAAAGCATTTTACGGCTTGGAAATAGAGGGAAGTTTCATGTGGCTGATGAAAAAGGGTTGGTGGTCGGTGGTGAGGCTAGAAGAGGAGGTGGGGACATCGTGGGGTGCATGGACAGAGTGCATGGCAGTAACTGGTATGACCAGGCCTCTGTGTAGAGGGAAAACTGGCAGATTGCAAAGGACAGCCTGGAGTGGGGAGAGGCTGGAGACTGGGAGATTTGTCATCACTGTTTGCATCACTAACAACAAAACAACTACCTTCTACTGAGCCCCCTGTAACCTTCCAGATGGGCCCTCGGTGTTCGTGCTTCATCTCTGGCGCCACAGCAACGCCATGAGGTGGATACAATTATCCCCAATCTATAGCTGAGAAAACCGGATGTTGTGCGGTTAGGAAATCTGCCCAAAGTCACATCATGAATAATTTCTGAAGCTGCAATTCAAATCCAGATGTTTGTCTAACACCCAAGCTTGTGCTGTCTGCTGATCCTGGTCAGTAAGCAGACGGAAGGGGGTGTTCCACCCTCGAGCCACCAGCCAGTGGAGCAGGGACTCTGCTCTGATGCCAACTGCCTTCCTGTCTATCTGTCACCCATATTTTTGCCTGTGGGGATCTGCCCACCTGGAGTGACATTGCCCCTCACTCCCTACCCATCCCATTCACACAAATGCACGTATACACACACACACACACACACGCACACGCGCGCACACACACACACACCATATTCTGACCCCCAAATGCTTCTCTTACTTAAGCCACACCTAATTCCGTCTCACTTCTTGGGTGCTGTGCTCTTGCAGAGTCTCCCCTTCGTATCTGCAGTTTTCACTCTCCCTTTCCTGCCTGCTCGACCCCAGTGCAGGCCCAGATTCTTGGTCCTCTGCCTTTCCAGTCTGACTATCCTGAAACGATGTTCAGTCTACAGCCATTCCAGTACAAAGCTATGACACGATTATTGTGTACTTAGCTAATTATTGTGTATTTACCTTGCAACAAGTGTTGCATAGAAGAAAGGTCACAAAACAGAGAGTCCAAATCTCTGGGTTCAAACCCCAGCTCTGCCACTTCTTGGGAGCACTCCCTGGGCAGATTCTAGACCCTCCATGAATGGACTAATTAGGATATTTGAGAGTAAACAATAGAAACCCACTCTTGTGTTTATAAACAAAAGAAGAGCATTCTTGAGAGGACACAAATAGCTCCCAGAATCAAATAGATAGTCAAATGACCCGGCTTTGGGAGGGACAGGAAGCTAGGCCCCTCTGGTGACTTTCGGGCAGTCACGGCAGAGTCTGCCAATAGGGCTCTTTTCTGTTTTGTGATGGCCGTCTGGATTCTAATCTCCAGGGGACTGCTTGCCTGGGTCATGTGCCCATATTCCTGGTTATCCCTGTGACTGACATCACACCAGAAACACGTGGCATGAGAAAGGAACTCTTTCCTCAAGGAAAATCAGAAAACAACAATCAACATAAAAAAGAAGGGAACCCAGGCAAGTGGAAACAATTGTCCTCTACTCTGAGACTCAGCTGCCACATAAAAAGGGGTCGGTGTTACAGAGGAATATTATGCCTGCTCAAAAGACTGCTCTTTTGAGGATCCCATCAAATGTGAATAACTCTTCTAGCTGTAAGACAACATAAAATGCAAAGATTGATATTTTTTTCTTTCATACTTTAAAAACTGAAACAAAATTTTAAGGGACTTCTGTCTGTTAAAGGACTTATTACTCCCTTACCCTCCCTGAAGTCAATTAAAAGCTTCCAATAGAATAAAAAGCAGATAAGAAAACACCATCTTTACCAAAACTAGAGAAAACAGTGCCCACAAGCCTCCAAACAAAAACTATTAGGAAACACAAAAGCTTCCAAGACAAAGCACATACCTTTACAGATAATGTGTAGAATACAGAGTCCTCCGATAGTAATTGGCACAAAGATCCATCCAACGACCATTGACAGAAACTTTCAATGCGTGTGGGTGTGTGAAGACCCCAGGACCATCCCTGAATCCATCCACATCCCAGGCTGGCAGGAGGAGCAGGAAGGATGCACGGCACAGGTGAGCCACCTCTGAAAGACGCCAGCTGGGAGTGTGGCAGGAAGAAGAGAGGAAACAAGCACCAACAGGTTTGTTTGCATATTTTGATCGAAGTCAACCAGACAAATCTCCACAGAGAGCAGCTTTTACAGAGAGGGCTTGTTGTACATCATTCTTATCTTATTCTTACCCTAAAGGAAGAATACCAGAGACTGGGAAGGCATTGTGAGACAGTGCACCTGAATTGAAACTGCCACCAGCCCACCCCTCCTGGCACAGTTCACTAGTGAGTAGCTGTCCCACATGGCTTGTCACCCACTTAAGGATGCCTAATTATCAGAAAGAAACCAGCATTGGATCTCTACTTCGATAACAACAGAAAAGGAGAAAAGAAACTGATTAAACACAAATATAAAGAACAAATTTCCAAAAATGATTATCTCACCAAACAAGCAAATTTCTAGCACTTTTCAATGAGCATCAACTAAACAGAAGAAAACGCAAGCTTTTGAAGAAAGAGCTTAAGAAAGAGGCAAAAGAGAATAAGGAAGAGGCAATGGGACAAGAGAATGTTGATAGCAGGAAAAGTTAAGAGAGCAGCTGAAGAGAAAAATGAAGCCAACAAAGAAATAAAATCCAAGTTCAAAATAGGAAAATATTAGAGTAGGCACCAACTGGAAAGCACAAAGACTTGTAGGACAGACTTGAAACAAAAACACACAAATCAAAAAATATTAATAAACATGCAATAAAATCAATCAGAAAGTAAATTACTGTTATGCCAGAAGAAGATGAAAGAGATCAAATTTTAACCTGATGTCAGATAAAAATAAGAACAAGTGGCTTCTGGTCAAGATGACAGAATAGGTGGTCCCCAGCATCACTCTCTCCCATAAATCAACCAATTTTGCGCCTATTTTAAAACAAAGACAGCCAAGCTAGAGCCACTAGAGCTCAGGGGAACAGGAGGAGAGACCTGTGGAGTGCATGAAGGTGGGAGAAGCCGTGATGAGAGAAAGAAAGGACCACTCCAGCTGTTTTGAGCCCAGGCCAGTTCAAGGCTGGCCCTGGTGAGTGCATGGAGCAGGAGCTGGCAAAAGCCACAGCTGTGCCCTTCAGACGAAGTTGCTTGGAGGTGGAAGAGGGCCTTGGTGACCCACCCCCAGGGCAGCAGGACCACTAACAGGGTTCCCATGGACCCACACAGGAGTGAGGGGCACAACAACTGAAAGAAGGAGCCACTCAGAGGCCAGCGAGTCATCACAGGGGACTGGCACATGGCCCATTCCATGGGGAGTGTTTGGAGTATGGGTGATGGGGGAGATTGTCCCACCAGGGGAACACTGGGGCACAGCAAGTACAGCTGGCCTGCCCCCCAATCAGCACAGGACCACTCAGTGGAGACTGGTCAGGAATATAGAACTGCAGGGGGTGCAGTTTGATTAAAAGACTAAGGTCCAGACCAGAGTTTCTACACAACCCAGGTGTGCAGGATCTCACACAACCTGGAAGTACCTATAGAGTCACCCATTAAAACCTGAGCTGCATAAAAAGCCTTCCCCAGGGAATCAGCAGCAAAGCAGCAATTTAGCTCAACCATGGGGCTCAAATGCTGGTCCCCACAGGAAGTTCCCCCATTTTAGAAGTAAGCAAAGGACAACAAACTAGTTCCAATGCAGAGTTTAAGTGGTAGGAACAGCAAATAATCCAATACAGAACTGAAAGAAAAAACAAAATACCCACAGACCAGAGATAAAATCTGATATTAACTAGTAAAGGTCTCACATCACCAAAGAACACCTATAAAACCTAGAAGGACTGGAAGTGCCCTGGGCTACCAAGCCAGGGAGCAGGGAGGGCTAGAGGCCCCAGCCATGCCCCCCGACAACTGCAACCAGCCCAGCAATAACCACCAAGCCACCATAGGAAGTGCTCCAGGCTCTCCCAAGCCAGGGCGAGGGGGGCTTCGGGCCTCAGCCACACCCTTTGACACCCACAACCAGCCCAGGGATGACCACTGAGCTGCCACAGGAAGCTCCCCAGGCTCTCCTGAGCCAGGGCAGTGGGGGGCAGAGGGCCCCAGACACGCTCCCCCCAACACCCACAACCAGCCCAACAACCACCGAGCCACCACAGGAAGTGCCCTGGGCTCCTGAGCTGTGGCAGTGGGGGACAAGGGCTTCAGCCACACCCCCCTGACATCTGCACCCAGCCCATCAATGACCAGGCCACTGCTGGAAGCCCTCTGATCTCCCCTGCAGGAATGAGGGGGGTGCCACAGGCCTCAACCCCACCCCTCCTCCTTCCTCCTCCTCCCACCCTATTTCCTTCCCCCTTCATGTCTCCCCCTCCCCCACAACTGCTCCACAACAACATAGAATGTAAAAAATAATATTAATAAATAAGTAAACTTAATAAAAAAAGAAAAAAAACAATTAGAAGAAAAAGATATTTGAAAAATCTGAGGGAAAAGTGTTTCTGAAATAAATGAAATTTGGAATCTAGAAACATTGCATCTCAGAAAAAAATTGACACTGAAAAACCAACTCTAAGATCCCAATAAAGTTATCAGTCTTCAAAAGTAAAGAAAGAATTTGATCAAATCCACCATCCCTCATCCTCCACTCCCCAATATCCACCTATGTGAAAAGTGAGGGTTCCTCAATATTCAGTGTTAGAAAATGAGTGACCCAAAATTCCCGTCAAGTGTAAAGACAGCAGGTAGAATTTTCTCACATATGCAAGAGATCATGGAATAAAACGACTGTGTATCCTTCTTCATAAACTATGTATAACCATGTGGTGGTTCAAGAAATAATATAAAGAATCAACATATAAAATGATGAGAAAAATATAGAGAAAAGATTTTATTCATAATTTCTATTAAAAAAGATAAGCTATGCAGAAGTAAGCTTGAAAAGTTTGCAAGACACATGAAGGAAACCTACAGGAAGAAATCTTTGCTAAAAACCAAAAGAGGCTTTAAAAAATGAAAAGTTATATTTTCTGTAGAAGGGCTCAATATTTTAAGGATCATCATGCTTCCTAAATTAATGTATAACTGCAATTAAGTCACAATCAAAATATTAACAGGAATGTTTTTGGAACCTGCTAGCTGATTTGAACATTCATGAGGAAAAACTTAACCTGGGAATACAGCCAGGAAATTCATAAAAGGAAGCACAATAAATTTGGGGGAATGGCCCTAAATTACTGGATAACCTCCAGTAATTTATAAAATTTGGCAATGCAGTAGATCGACGGAATGGAATAAAGAGTCTAGAACTAGCCCAAACACATTTGTGAAGGAAACACATTACTGGTGTTGAGATGACTGGCTGACTACTCAGAAAACATAAGCTGAATTTCCGCCTCATTTCTTCCACAAAAAATAAATTCCTGATTGGTCAAAGATTTAAGTTTGGAAAACAAAACTATGAAATAAGTAGGGGGAAATGAGGAATATTTAGAATACAATCCTGCAGAATGGCATTCTAAGTATGCCCCAAAAATCAGAGTTCATGAATTTCGTTTGATAACAATTTAAAACTTTTATATAACAAAACACACCATAAACAGTCAAAAGATAAATGACAAATTAAGGTGCATTCCCTTAATATTTACAGTTTCACATATTAATAATAAGACCAACAACTCAATAGGAAAATGATGAAAAGACATGAACAGACAAGGCAGTTTTTGATACATATAAAAAGTAAAACAGCACCTCACTGAAAACATGAAAGGATGATTTTATTGTTCATAATTAAATAAATGCAATTTTAATTACTATGAGATACCATTTTCACTTATTGGATTGGGAAAAATTGAAACTTCAGATAATACCTACTGTTAGCAAGGTAGTAAATGGGCAGGCACCCCACGGTGTGCCAGGTGGAGTGTGAGAAGACAATCTGGCATTATTAACAGTAGAAAGTTACAGGCACAAAAATGCTCTTTGCAGCATTCTTTGTAATAGTAAATCTTGCAAACAACCTCAATGTGCATTAAAAGGAAATTGGTTAAGTACATTGTGATAAACTCAGACCAAAGAGTTTTATACGGCTGTTAAAAGAATGAGATGTTGCTATGCAAATATCTCCTAGACTGATTGTTAAGTTAAAAAAAAAAAGTTGCAGAACAGCATGTACAAAATGAACTCATTTGTGTAAAATGTAAAAAGATATACTGTATGCTATATTCACTGTCATATTTATATGCTTGCACCTGCATTGAAGCTTCTGGAGAATTACAAGAGAAACAGTTCCGGGTGTTCACTTTGGTAAGTGGGCTGGGGGCTGGACGGGAGGAATACTCACTTTGCACATAAAAAAAAAGACCACGAGTGAATGTCAACTTTATAACTTAAACAACTTCTAAAATAAAAAAATGGAGTGAGAGGAAATTGATTTTTATAAGGGAAAACGATGTTTTTTTATGTATATTCCAGCTAGTACAGCACACGATCACCCTTTTTCTTCCCTAGAGAGTCATTGACACCACGAATTGTCATCTCAGTAGACTCATTTAACAGCAACCAGAATTTTGCAAGGCACTTTGACTGGAGAGGTTTGGAGGGGACCACACAAAGGGAAGGAACGAGGAAGGCGTTTTACAGTTGACCAAGCTATAAAAATCAGCCCATTGATTTTTGATTCCAAAAATCATTAAGTAAATAAATTAGTATATAGCATTAGGATTAAATACTTGAGGTTGCCATTAAAAGATCGAGACCAATTTGAATGTACTTCTATCTTGAGCCAAATTGTGCTGGGTTCTGGCGCCATGAGAACAATAAAATACATTCTCAGGCCACAGGCAATTCTAAGGCTGGTAGGGGAGGCATACAAAAATGAATAATTAAAAAATGATTCAGTAAGTGTTACGATAGGTGACACTTATAGCAGAGCTGCTCAAAGCAGGTGGTGCAAAGGTACAGACTAGAATAAGGGCTCCTTGGATCACCTTATGAAACCAGGAGGAGCTATTCTGTCTTACCCCCAGCACTTCTCATCAGAAGCTGAAAGGAGAACGAGAGGCCGACTCTTTATTTTACTAACATAATCCATGATTCCTCTCCATAGAATTTTTTCCCAAGCACAGTGTGTTCCATGGGAGAAAAACAAAAAAGCAAACAAAAAGAAAAACCACCTTGGTTAGCAAACTTTTTTCTGGAAGAGAATTTCCTCTGTACTCTTCATGAAAAATTTAGAACAGGATTCTGCCCGCACTAGAACTCTTAAATCAAAGCACCCTGCACCCAACACACAGGAATCAAGGCTGCTTACCTAATCAGAGGACTGCTGGGCCAGTACATATGCTGTTTTTTTAAATATCTATCATTGATTGACAGGCCAAGAGATCCCCTTTCTCCCTATGTAATAAGAGTTTCAGTTTACAGAACACTCTCGTATATGGCATATCTTTAGATCCACACGAAACCTATAAACTGGGTGTTACTGCTATTCTTCTGATGGATAAGTCCAAGTAAGTGAAGGATTGAGGCACCTGCATTATTTCATTTGAACCTCACAAAGCTATGTAAGGTTGGTACCGTTAGTTATTTTCTTTCATTGATGAGGATAGCTTCTGCCAGTGCTGGTTAGGGGCAAGACTGGAGCCAACCTGCCTGCATTCGATTCCCAGTTTTGCCGCATAGTGACTTCGTGATCTTGGGCAAGTTGCTTCACCTCTCTGTGCCTGAGTTTCTGCATCTGTAAAAATGAGACCATAATACTTCACGGAGTTACTGTGACAATTAAATAAGTTAATGTACGTCAAGCACTTGGAACAGTACCTGGCATACCGGAAGTATTATTAAATTGCGAGGTCTAACTCTGAATCAAAAGATTTGGATTCTTGGTTTACAGTTGTTTTCACTGCACTGCGGTTTCCCAGAGTGTGTTTGTGGAATGTTACTAGGCTTTATGGGCGGAAATGAAAAGGGTGTCACATTGTCAGATATGTTTGTGAAGTTCTATGTTAGATCAAGTAGAATAACTCTCTTCCCTATAATCCTACCGAGAGCATTTAATAAAAGAGACACACAA
This sequence comes from Galeopterus variegatus, assembly GCF_000696425.1. NCBI lineage: Eukaryota > Metazoa > Chordata > Mammalia > Dermoptera > Cynocephalidae > Galeopterus > Galeopterus variegatus. The sequence continues at coordinate 49,374 of NW_007737122.1, forward strand.
ATGTTTCTCGTGATGTGAGCTGTGCCTTCCTTTCTGAGAGACTCAAGGTCTTCAGTGAATAGCCAGCTATTCTTAAAATATGCACCATGCCAGAAACACCATGATGTCATATTTGTCTGCCCACCCTAGCCAGTTACCTGGAAGAGACAGGTGCAGATCAGCAGGTAACTCTCCAGTTCTCCTGACTCACTTTACTGCTCACTTCTCAGTAATCCAAACAGGAACCCAGAAATATCTGAGCTCCTGCAGCCTTCAAACTCAAATCAAGTTTTACTCCTAAACCTGAGTTCAATCCAGGTCTCTAAAGAATGCAAAGAAAAGCTAAAATGTACACTCTTCAAAGATAGATTGCTCATTAATTCCTTTGTATGAGGCATTGGTGTGATATCTGCAACATATTTAGGAAGAACTTGAAGTGGATGAAGGAAAGAAAAGGGGTAAGATGAAAGGAGGAAGGGAAGAAAGACTAGAAGAAAGAAAGGAAAGAGATGAGGAGGACAGAAAGGAAAGGGGGAAGGAGGGAGAGAAGGAGAGAAGAGAGTAGGAGGGAGTCAGGTGGGGAACCTGCATCCTTAATGACCAAGTCTGGGTGAGCCTGGTCCTCAGTCTCTGTTCCTGGACTTCCTGGAAAGGCAAAGAAGTGAGACCCCTCGGTGGTAATGTCAGCTTCAGCCTGCTCTCCTGTTTTCAGCCATGGGTGATTTTAATTTTTAAAAGGCATAATTATAAAAATATTTGTTTGTGTTCATAAAAACAGGCAAGAAACAGAAAGAAAGGAAGACTGGAAGTTGATTCTACCCAGAGGCATTTTCACCAGTAGTTCTTGGCTTGCTTTCTCTCTGTGCGCTATGCACACCCCAGGAGATTTCATCTGGGAGCGAGGTTGGGGAGAAGCTGTGTGGGGGACCTGGAGAATAACTGCAATTTGTGGTAATGGGCATGCTGATAGTACCAATCTGATCACCACATTTTGTGCACAGGTGTTGATGGTCAGCTTTGTGCCCCATGAATATGCATAATTAATAAAAAAAAAAAAAGAAAGAAAGAAAAAAAGACTTCTGCCTTCTACAAGAGGGCCTTGTGTATTCTGTATTCTTGGTGCTAGCCTAAAGAGAACTGCTGCTGCATTTGGCTATAGGCAGTGTCTAAGAGGAATCCTGTCACTGGGCAGAGTTGCAAGTAGTGATGTTGGTCATTTACCTTGTATGGAGGGAAAAGTGCCTGAGGTTGGGATGTACATAGCTAAAAAAACTTCTTTGGTTGATTAGAGTCTAGAAGGAGCAAGATTTAAAGATAGCAGCCAAGAATTTGGGGGCAGAGGCAAGGTGATGGGCCAAAATGGGGTAGGGGGGTGATGGGCAGCACAAAGCACATGGATCTGTGGATCTTAGTTGCCTCACATTAATGCCCCCTAGAGAGAAGTCGCCCAACAATCAGGCAGACAGCGCCTCAGGGCCTACCTGAGGACCCAAGGGATGGAGCCAGGGACCAGACTGCCGTCCTAGAACCAGGCATACTGCCGGCGCCAAGGAGCATGCCAAAAACATCACCTCCATGTGGGTGGCCCACCACAGCCACCACAATAACCATGGCTGCCATGAAAGCAACTAGATGCCACAACCACCACGCATATGGTCTGCCAGCCACTGGCGTGCATTGACACAAGGAGAGCCACCAGCAGAGACAAAAGAAAAGAAGATGTCTCTCTCTACAAAGCCCATTCCAGAGTGACAGAAGACGCATCTGCTCTACGATAATACTGAGGATCTGATCACACCTCTCAGCATTGGACAGATCATCTATGCAACAAATCAACAGAGTAACCATTATTCTTTCAGAGGAAAGAAGAAATCTAGGATAATTAGAGGGGGGAGGGGGATGGGGTGAGATTGGACAAGGGACAGAAAGAATAAGTATGATTTGTAACAATATATATGCTAGTAATATTGATTTGATCAACATATCTCAATGTTGAACCAAAAAAATATGTATAATCAATTTTGGTTCAATAAAAATTTTTTTAAAAAAACAAGGCAGAAATAGCAATTTGTCATGGGGATGTCAGCCAGCCTCTCTCCTCACCACCCCCATGCTTGCAGAATGGGCCGTTTCCAGATGGAGGGTATGCCCAACAGCACAGACTCCCTCTTACCAAGGCTGATCTACCTACTGCCACAGCTGAGTGCCCAAACTACCATCACCATGCCCTCAAGATGGCATCACCCCACAAGGAAGCCAGCTAGCTACTAGGGGCAGGTTGATTACATAGTAGCCCTTTTACCATGGAGGAGGCAGTCATTCATCCTTATGGCTCTGATGAAACCTGCTCTGGGTATAGATTCACACTGCCTGCGTGCAGTACTTCTGCCAGCACCACACCTGAGAAGTTACAGATGCCTAATTTACCAGCATGGGATCTTGCACATATTGCTTCAGACCAGGAGATCAAAGTTTTAGCCAAGAAGGTGTAACAGTGGGCATGTGATTATAAGATACTCTGGTTTTACCATGAACCTTGTGATCTGGATTCAGGTAGCCTAGAATAATGAAATGGCCTATTAAAGGCTTAGCTAAGGCATTGGTTCTAGGACAGCTTCCTACAGTGTTTGGGTGCTATCCTCCCAGATGCAGTGCATTTAACTACTCGTTGGTATATGGTGCTGGGTACCCAGTAGATGTAATGCACTTGTCACAAAATCAAGGGACGAATGTAACACTGACCCTTCTCACCATCACTCCCAGAGACCCACTTATGGAATTTTTGCTTCCCATCCCCACACACTTGGATTCTATCAGATTAAATGTCCCAGTTGTTGGGATCCCGGTTGTTGGGGTGGATGTGGGGATGGGAGGGGACACTTTCACTAAGACATATTTAAGGAGTTTTGAATCCCATATGCTCTCTTTTGGCTCCTTATATTCGTGGACCAATGGACAAGGAAAAGAGTATTGGTCAGGATATTCAACCCTGATCACCTTGAGAAGTTAGGATTCTGCTACATAATGGAGTCAGGGAACTCAAGAGATTCATTATGGTGAATCCATACCCAGTGTTCCATGCCCAGTAACAATGGTAAATAGACAATTGCAGCATCCAGAGCCCCAAAATAGCAGGCAACTAGAGTACTCAGACACCTTGGGGATGAAGGTCGGCAGGCAACTTGAGTACTCAGACCACATTGGGGATGAAGGTCTGGTTGTGCCATCTAGCAAGCAAATCTCACAAGCTGAGCTGCTAGCTGAGAGTGAAGATTGGCACTGGAGGAGACACGGTAATATATAGCCTTAGAATGTGTTGCAGTGGTGGGGATTGTATCTTGTTCCACTAACCCACCCATATTTATTAAGTTACTTGTATATATATATATATATATATATTATTGTATATATATTTATTAAGTTACTTGTATATATTACGTTACTTGTAGAGACTGTGGCTGGCCACCAATGGATTGGGATTAATAAAAGGCATAAGAGAACCTCATGGTGAAGGGTGTAAGGAGTGGACTGTTATCGGTTGCCTTCTGTTCACAGTCTTAACCTGCTCTTGGCCTTACCTTAGATTCTAGACACAGATATGACAATCAGTTCCATGCAGGCTTTGACCCACTTTGTACTGAATATGCCTCCCCTCGAGCATGTACCATGGGCTTTGTTGAAGGATACTCAAGAGAATGCTATTGGCCCCATTCATGCACAACCCAGAAACGGGGAGTCGTTAACATTCTAAGAGGCAACCTTGACAAATGGGGAGTAGTAGTTATGGGACAAGTTCTTCTCACTTTTGTCCTTCATGTAGACTATTTTGAGACATATGGTATATGCTCTTTGGAAGATCCCAGAAGGATCAATCACCACAGTAATAACTAACTTACTAAAACACTCTACATTTATTTCCCACCTTCCCTGTTCACTCTCCCCAATCTTGCCCTCCTATTCCCTAGAATCATATCCCAAAATTAGCCATCTAAGCAGAAGCCCTTGTTTCAGGCACTGATTTCCCTGACAAGCCCAGGCTAAAACACTTCCACAGTCACATTCTTGAGCAGAACTGCCTCTCCTTTGTAGTTTTACCCCAATGGTCATGCAGCTCTTACTCAATTCCAATGCAAATATTCTTCAGGACATTACAGAGACCTCTCGTCTTGACATCACTCCACTTTCTCTCACTTTGTTTCCCATCGATCACAGACCCATAGCCCACCACTTTAATCATCGAATCATTGTTTTCTTTGAAATCCTCACCTCTGGGAGTTTCTTTCATGCACCCGCACATTGAAAAAATCTCAAAAAAAGACATCTGCTGTTTTTGCTGCCTAGTGCCTGTCTATTTACCTTTCTCCCAATGACAGCTCCCCAACTTTCCCCTGGAGAGCGCCCCTTCCACCATTTGACCCATGCCATGGGTAGAGCATGTGATCAGGGCTCAAGCCAATCAATGTGTTTCATTTCCTCTGACCACAGTGATAAGTTCAGGAATAGACACAAAACTGAAGCCAATCAGGCCCAATCAAAGCAAATGCCAGGGCTTTTGACTGAGTGGCCAGAAGTTGTAAGGAGTTTCTGCTGGAGAAACTATTACCTGTTTCAGAAAGGAACCAACCCAGAGGAGGCAGATGTGAGCAACATCAGATCCTGACGACGTCACCTGAGCCTCTGACCAACCTTTACTGTAGACATCTGGACACTTCGATTTCTCAGTTCTTTAGCTAATGCATCCCCTATTGGAGCTAGGCTGGATTGGGATTTCTGTCACTTGCAACCAGAGTCCTAATTAATTCACCTTAACTACTCTTACCAATTAACTTCTCTGCTTCTAGCACAGTTAATAAAAGTCCTGCTCTACATTCGGTCTCCAAAATGAACTGCTCTCCTCAAGACCACCTCACAATCATTCTTCATAAATATATGTGTGAAATACATACAAGGGGTTTTCAAAATGTTCATTGAAAGATTTGTATTATCTTTTAATTCCATTTTTTCCACAAACTTTTTGAAGTGCCTTCATGTGTTTATAATACACACACAAACACACACACCATATACACTCACATGTGCATATAAAAATATATGTGTATGGTTTTTAATTAAACTGCTTCAAATCCCTTCAGTTTTCTCTCCTCTTCTATAAATGGCTACTTCCAAATTTTGCTACTCTCTTTAAGTCTCTTTCTCTTTCTCTCCTCATTATATTCTCCAGGGGACTTGCCTAAAACTCACTAACCAAATCAAAGTCATCGTTCTTTTTTCCAATACTTTCACTTATACACATTTGGAACTACTAGCAACTAGTAACAATTACAGTATTACTCTGTAAATATTATTGAAAGAAGATTCTCTTTCTCCTTTGTATCCTAGAAACTCTATGAACTTTATTTTATAACCGAAGACCTAGCACGGCATCTGGTATGTTTTTGATGCTCAGTAAATATTTGTTGAATAAATGAATAATTATTTCTTTTATCTAAATACAATCCACCAAGACAACAGATGTATTTGTGAAATATATATGTATCTCATATATATTTACATATGCACACACATATACACATATGTGTGTGTGTGTTTTCATTAAACTGTCTCGGATCCCTTCATACATATACAAGTAAATGGATGAGCTTGGAGAAAATTATGTTAAGTGAAATAAGCCAGGCATAGAAAGAGAAATACCACAAGTCCTCACTCATAAGTGGGAACTAAGAAACAAGGAAAGAAAGACCATAATAAAATGTTGAACTTTCAGAGGCAGAGAACAGACCTATAGTTACTAGAGGTGGGGAAAAGGGCAGAGGGAGGGGGAAGGGGATAGGAGTAATTGGGTAAGGGACCCAAAAAGTGATTATGATTTGTAATAATGAACATTCTAATAATATTGATTTAATCATCACATACTGTACACAAATACTGATAGTCAACTCTGTACACCATAAATATGTATAAATAAAAATAATTTTAAAAAATACGTATGAAAGCATTCATTTTCCCCCCTCCCCACAGTACACAGAATACTGACCACAGACAGGGCTCCTCCTAATTGAGAGCCTCTCTCTCCATCGTTAGCCTTCTCCTGATACTTTCTAATCTCTGATCGAGCGTACTTGCTGGCGGCAACCCACATTTCAGAATACAGCTAAATGCTACAGTAAATCATTGTGTTAGTTTGCTTCTGGTGCTTTTAGTCGAATACCTGAAACTGGGTAATTTGTAAGAAAACAAAATTTATTTCTTACAGTTCAGAGGCTGGGAAGTGCACAATCCAGGGGCACATCTGGTGATGGCCTTCTTGGTGGTGGCTCTACAGCGACACAGGGTGTCACATGGCAAGAATGTGCTGAGCAAGAGAGAGCTGACCTGCCCACTCACTGTCCTTATGAAGCCATCAGAACCACGCCCATGACCACCTGTAAACCATCAACCCATCACTTCATGAATGGATCGGTCCATTCACCAGGGCGCTCTCCTCACAATCTAATCACCTCTTAAAAGGCTTCACCTTTCAAATATTATAACTAGATTTTCCATCCTCGGATTTTCCATCCTCTTAATACTGTCACAGTGGAGATTAAGTTTCCAATACATGAACTTTTGGGGGACACATTTGACCCATAGCCATCATTAACAATAAAAAATGCACCAATTCTTCTAACTTTGGAGAGCAACAAGAAATGTAGCAGCTGCTTAGAGCCATACACCATCTCAGGATTCATCTACTTCAACTGCATTGACAGATGAGGAAGCTGATACCTAAACAAGTTGGGTGACATTCTCAGGGTCACCTGGCATAGCCGGAACTGGAACTCAAGTTCCACTCTGGGGGTTTCCCCACGATATCACTTCTTCCTTCACGCAGGCCTAATATCCAACGTGTTCTTATAGGCATGGACAGTTTTCCAAACCCTCTCTTAGTCATCTGCCCATTCAGGCCCCAAGTCAGGACATGGAGAATTCAAAACAATGTTTGCTGTGATCCTATTTATAAGTCTTTCCTTGTGTTTAACTCAGTTCAGCCCACCCATTTACAGTTATTGTGCTATTTAAGTTTGAAATCAGGATAACAATTAGAAGAGTCAATGATGAGAAACTTAGTTGATTAATGAAGCTCATTTCTCCTGCTCCA
>NW_007737123.1:0-776 GCF_000696425.1 Galeopterus variegatus
GACTTCCCCCTGTTATGGTACTCACCCTGACATGCAGGCGGATTACTTCACGGCGACTACCACGGTTGTGGGGACCACTCCACTGGTTGATCACCTTTCGTCGACCTTCTTTCAGGACCGAGCAGCCGGGGGCCTCACTCTCTCGTCTTTCACCCACAAGTTTTAAAAAACTCCTCACACGGGGCACCAATCTGTCGGGTCCGCCGCCAGCCAACCCAAACAGCCCTAGCCTCGTTCCTTTTGGTGGGCAAGCGAATGGCCCAGATTCCCCTTTCCCTCCAGTCCCCTTTTGAAGGAGACGGGGAAGAGAGCCGTGAAGAGAGGTGAGCACAACCGCTGGCCACAAACAGCCCGGTTAAAGGACACTCAGACGCAGCAGGGGTTCTGTCAGGCAGTTCCGTTTATTAACACACAAGCACTTGCTTTTAAAGGCAAATGGGGAAGGGACTTTTTTTTTACATAATCTTATCATCTTAAAGGTCAAGGGCATGCATCCTGTCTCAATGCCTAGCTATTGCAACCACACAGTGTTCACGAGCGCAGAAGCGCATATTTGGCCAATAAGGGCTAAGGCAAGGTTCCCGCAGACACCCCCACCCTACTTCCTCCTGGTGCTGTCTTAGGCTGCCACATTAATACACCCTTGTGGGCCCATAATGGAGCCACTTGTAATGTCACTTAAGGTGGCGTTAGTAAGGCCCAACAAAACCCCATTATCAGCTATTTCTATAAAGCTGATAAGATACATTTTGCTTCTGGAATTTAGTTACTTCCAC
>NW_007737123.1:1692-3528 GCF_000696425.1 Galeopterus variegatus
CAGTGTTTTCCACATTAATTTGTTCCTGACTGATGTTAAACAAAAAAAGAGTCCTCGATACTGTCAGATAACAAGGTATAGGAAGGTGGAGGAAAGCAGGAAACATGATACTGTATTCCTGTTTTCCCTAAAACTTAAATACTTTCGCCGACATTATGTCAATTTTTCTGTGGCCTTACAAATCATCTATGTAGGTTAGCCATAAATTGAGGTTTCTCTTAATAGATTAGAAAAGTGTTAGAAAAGAAGCCAAATGCCTCAACAATCTTATTTAATGCAGAATTTCCTATAATTGAACATATATAAATAAATCGAAATCTGATCAAAATTGTTTCTACTTCCTGGATTAACTATACGTAACATTAATGCTCCATTATTTTTTAATAATACAAGTTAGTGAATTACTGCATTTCTTCTGGATATAACCTTGATTATGCTTTTCATTCTGTAGAGAATTTTGAATACGAATTTTTGTTTCCAAGTGAGCAGTAATGAAAGGAGGATCATTCAAGTAATGCAGATCATTCGGAAAGCATTTCAGAAGTCCTCCCTGTCCTGTAAAAGACCCTGGTTACAATTATTAGGTTATTACTTTTTTCAAAAAATCAGGATCTTCACTTTCATTTAAGAGATCTAAAAATGTTGCGTTTTCAGCTGGAGATGTAATTCATTAACCCACAGAATGACTCTTTGACCTTGGTTTTCATGAGTGTCAGCCCTACAGTTATAAGGAACAAAAATTACCTTAGCAATGTCATATATTTTTTCAGATTCAGTTTCTGACTAGAGGCAGGAATTTTGAAGTTAAAGTTTGTTTACTCTTGCTCAGTTACTCAATGCCATTTAGAAATAGCCATCTTGTATTTTTTTTTATTCTTCATTTCCTTTAAATTGGTGGAAAAGGAGCACTTACCTGATCTCTTCAATATTCGCCTTCAATTATAACCCTATCTTAGGTTCACATAAGTAAGAACGATTCATCATGGGCCATCAATTTCCCGTCCTCACTATAGAAATAGGATTTTCTTTGTATTCCACCTGTTTTTAGATTCTAACTTATAGAGAATACCTCATTGTCTCCGAAGATTCATTGACTGTAACCACTTGTTTACTACCAGTTTTTATGTCAGAATTCTTTGAATTGAAAGTGATAGGCACTAAGTTAGAAGAAAAAAGTGGGGACAGATATTATTGGAAAGATGTATTTCAAATAAATGAAAGGTAGGTTGAATATGAACATATTGGTGAGAATTTTTACTAGGACATTCGTGAGGATATCAATTTCAGGAGCTCATATATTGTTGTTCTAAGGCATTCTTATCAGGTGATTTAGCTTCATTGGCTAGTTCAACAATGACCAACAGTAGGTTCTTTGGTTATTTCTTGATAGGCAAAATTGTATATAAAGGAAGGACAGGAAAAAAAGTAGCCTCTACAGTAGAAGAGAAAATAATACTAATAAAGCTTAAATTTTGGCATCTGGAAATGATGACCCAGAATAGAGTGGATAAGGTAAATATAAATAGTTTTAAAATATGTTCAGTTTTAATTAATAGAACATTATGTAAATGGAAGTGTCTATCAAGTAGTTTAGAAAATTGGATACTAGGGTATATCTGAAATGAGGATGAGAATTGGGAAATTATTCTATAAACAAAATATTGGAAGTGCTGGGGTGAATGAGGACTCTTTGGGAAAGCATGTGTAGAAAGAAGTCCAAGAAAGGAATCAAGCAGATATCCATAGCAGTAGAGTAGAGGAAGAGTGAGAGAAATTTAAAAAGTTAAATTTAGAAATAGTAGTCATCCAAGGAGGAGAATAGAATTGTAAAATATC
>NW_007737123.1:5300-6615 GCF_000696425.1 Galeopterus variegatus
AAAAAAAAACAGTGATTAGAGGGCTGGAACTTTCAGCTTTGAGTTAATCAATTACGCCTACATAATGAATCTCTAATGAAAATTTCTGGATACCATGGCTCTTGGAAGCTCCTGGCTGATGAACATATTGATGTCTTGGGAGGGTGGTGCACCCTAACTCCATGGAGACAGAAGCTCTGTTGTGCTCAGGGCCCTCCTATATTTTGTCCTACACACAAGGGTACTTCTAAGAGTTCATGGAAAAATAGAATTGAAAGACAGTACAAATTTTTCTATGAACTTTTTGAAGTACCCTCATATCTCTTCACCTGGCTGCTCATTTGTGTCTTTCGCAATAGAATAGAAATCATAAATATAGTACTTTCCTGAGCTTTCTGAGTAATTCTATTGAAATATCAAACCTNTTAAAAAGTTAAATTTAGAAATAGTAGTCATCCAAGGAGGAGAATAGAATTGTAAAATATCAGGAAAAGGATATTTTAAAAGAGTGTTTTATTATCCTATAGCCAATATCATACTCAATAGTAAAAGTTAAAATAATTATTATTAAAGTCAAAAATGGGGAAAATGATGTTTGTATCACTTTTACTAATAAAAATTACTCTAAAAGTGTGACTGATGACAAAAATGGGCACAGATGTACCTCATTCCTGCATGCATGTCTCTTTGCAATCTGATTTTGTAACTTCCTTTATTAAGAAGTGGAGTGTGGCATATATTTCTCCACCCTTTCAGTGTGGGCATGGATATGGGCTTTTCTTTGGCCAATGACACTTTAGCAAATGTGACACAAGTTGAATCTTGAAAGTATGAGTGTGGTGAGGTTTGCTTTCTCTTGCTGTTCTTGAGAATTCTACAAACCCACCAGCATGGGAATGATCCTGGCCTAGCCTGCTGAATGAAAGAGGCTCATGGTCAAGTTATGTCCGGTCATCACAGCAAACATAAAGCCAACAGCCAGACATTTGAATGAGGCCATCCTAGACCACCAGCCCAGTTTGACAAGCCCAGACCAAAACTACTGCTCAGCTAGTCGACAAAATTGTGAAAAATAATAAATATTTAATTTTTTAAGCCTCTACATTTTTTCTTTATGCAGAAGAAGCTGATATGGAAAATAATAGGCAAAGCCATTAGAAAGAAAATGAATTAAATGTTAATATATTAGAAAGGCAGAGATGCAGTGATAATTATTTGTATATAACTTATTGTACATTTAGAAAACCTCAAAAGGTAAATTTAAAAAGTGCTTGAAATTATCTAATATCCAATAAGGTGGATGATTACTAAACAAATACATAAAAAATAATTTTTC
>NW_007737123.1:6745-38506 GCF_000696425.1 Galeopterus variegatus
GATTGTGGGAAGCCCCAAATTTGTAGCCAGCTGGGGAGAAGTGCAGGTGACCTGGGGATACCACTTGAAGCTGGCATCTGAAGTAAGGACAGTCTTAAGGGGAGACCTTGCCCTTCAACTTGTGGGAACTGATGCTAACTTAAGATAATTAATGTCAGAATCAAATGGAATTGTAGGTTACCTAGTTAGTGTCAGGGAATTGATGTCAAAACTCGTAAACCAATTAAAATTTTTTAGGCAATATTATGAGGATATGGCAAATTTTAAGTACTGGGTGTGTATTTATCAAGAAATGACAAGAGCCTTTTAAAGATAACCATACAATTTCCCTAAGGCATTTAAGAAATGGTTTGAAAAACTGTACCATGGTCCTCTCTGAAATCTTTAATATTAAAATCTTTCCAAATTAATATGCTCACAGCAATTAATATGCTAATAGCAACTGTGAACCAATATCAGTGAACATTTTGGTGAATTTGACAGAATGATTTTTATATTAAACTTGAAAGTTAAATACAACTTCATGCTCGCTCTCAAGATCCTAACAAGCAGAATATACAAAAATACACATGCACCTAATTAATTATAATAAAATGTGACGCAGACCTAAATAACGAACTTCAAGGTCAAAGATGAGAAAGAAATTATTAATTTTTTTGATGACAATACAGAATACTTCACAATGAAAGTTTATTTTCTCTATTTTTTTCTCCAGGATGAGAATAATTTCTCCAGATGAGGAAAGTGGGAGGGAAATTCTAAATAGAAAAAACAGTTTGAATAAAGGCACATATACAAGAGAATATTATATTTTATCAATTGATTTTATTTTCTGATATAATCAGTCTTCTAGAAAATGACAATATTTTCCTACAGGTTCCAACATATTGATCACACCGCTTCCTTGAAACACCTGTATTCCCAGAGCAGATGGGTGGCCATTGTGGTAGAATGGAAATACATCTATTAGTAAAATGGATATCCCAGTAACAATAACATCACCCCACAGTATGGTCATGAATTTAAAGATATGAATAAGANAAGAAATTATTAATTTTTTTGATGACAATACAGAATACTTCACAATGAAAGTTTATTTTCTCTATTTTTTTCTCCAGGATGAGAATAATTTCTCCAGATGAGGAAAGTGGGAGGGAAATTCTAAATAGAAAAAACAGTTTGAATAAAGGCACATATACAAGAGAATATTATATTTTATCAATTGATTTTATTTTCTGATATAATCAGTCTTCTAGAAAATGACAATATTTTCCTACAGGTTCCAACATATTGATCACACCGCTTCCTTGAAACACCTGTATTCCCAGAGCAGATGGGTGGCCATTGTGGTAGAATGGAAATACATCTATTAGGAAAATGGGTATCCCAGTAACAATAACATCACCCCACAGTATGGTCATGAATTTAAAGATATGAATAAGATAAAGTATGTGTCTTAGTTTAGATTTCCCCAAGAAGCAAAGACTAGGGTACAGATTATTTATTTTAGAGGCAAGCCCAGGAATTATACCTGTGGAGAGAGGAAAAGCGAGGCAGATAAAATGAAAATTCAACAAAAATAGTGCTAACCAGTGAGTTAAGGCTGAGGACAATTGGGATTCAATCTTTTTAGGATTCCTTAAGGAATCCTATAGCACTTGTCTCAGAATCTTCCTACCAGATGACGGGGAGGCTGGGCACTTATCCACAGATGTCCATCTCTCATTGTTTTACTGAAATAGCCCTTAAGCAGAAAAGAATGAAGATCCAGGCGTATAATGTGGAATGCTGCCAGCCTCCTGAAAACTCTACTGCAACAACTGGTGAGCTCAGCTTGGCAGCACATACATGGTACAGGACATTAACACCTGCTAGAGTATGTGTGTATTTCCTGAAAGTGTCTGAAAAACATTATGTATTCAGTTTGGTTTTCTATACCTTTCCGATTTTACTCAACATTATGAGGAGGTTTTGGTTTGCATTCTCCTCTTATACACAAAAAGATGAACCCCCATACTACCCAGTAGGGTATCATTAATGATGACCATAATACAAGCCGTGAGAAGGTAGATGAGACATGTACCTCAGAGAATGTGACAGAGAACTGGCCACCCATTGCCTCAGATTTATTACTGTGCTCCTAGGGTCCTGAAATAACAGAGATGACCAAGAAAAGTCTTCACCAAAAGATCATATGTAATTTATTGACATTATAATGCGAACTAACATCATAGGAAAACTTTTTACACTGGATAACATTTGACAATGACTTCTCAGTGCAGCATTTCCCCCACTCCCTCCCTAACAATACACATTGCATGATAAAATGGCAGCACATACTGGAGAGATGATTTCATCAATCTGTCCTTTACTAACACTTAAAGAAAAATGTTTTCAGAGATATCATCAAAAATTTTTTATTTTTTATAGGTTCTTAGCACATGGTGCTTCATAGTGTGAGCCCATGAACACGACTTTTAAGATGGATCACATTTCTATCATCACACTGGTACCAAAACATCACTTGGATTGTGCCCCATGTCCAGCATTAATAGTTCAGATAAACTTCAAAAGGCAGAAAGCGCTCACATTTATCATGGAGAATGTAGGCTAAAAATGTTCTAAGGCAAGAGAGAATGCAGGTTTTCACCAGATTGCTCCAGTTGGCACTGATGATATCAAAGTCTGTACTTGTCACAGCTAATATCCATCCTCCTCACCACGGTCCTCTATGAGCCAGCCCAACCATCCCCCTGACCTTCTATCATGCCATCTCCCTCTCACCCTTGCCCATCATGCTCCAGTAAAACTTGCCATTAAAATATTTATTTTTTTAAACATAGCAAGCTCATTTTCAGTGTACAGCTGTGTAGTGGATTGAATTATGTGACCCTTGGATTGAATTATGTGACCCATTTATTTTTTTAAACATAGCAAGCTCATTTTCAGTGTACAGCTGTGTAGTGGATTGAATTATGTGACCCTAAAACTCTCTGAAATTTGAATTATGCCCCCCCAAGTTTTACATATTAGAAACTTAGCCTCCTCTCTGACTGTGAGGGTGGGAAATCCCATTATGGTAATTGAAGGGTGGAGCCTTGAAGAGGTGATTGGATCATAGGACCATGCAGCAGTGAATAGATTAAAAATGGTGGTTGGGCCGTGGATCTGAGGCTACTCTCTGCTCTCTCTGCTCCACCATTTCACAACGTGACACCCTGTGTCAGCACCAAAGAAGACCCTCACCAAATGTGTTCCCTGGGCTTTGGACTTCCTAGCCTCCGAAACCTGTAAGCAATAAATTTTGTTTTCCTTCCAAATTACCCGGTTCTAGGTATTTTTTATAAACAACAGAAATGGACTAATATGAGTTGTTTTATCTGCCCATTCATTTTCCCAGTTTTTTGGCTAAAATTGATCTTGGGAATAAAAGTTTTGTCTGTGAAAATTTTGAAATTGTACTCTCCCCCTGCTTATAAAGCCTCTGGAAATATATTACCTCCCCCAAGGAGTGTTTCTTTCTTGGTGATTTCAGTATCTCAGGCCTGAGTGATAAGTAAATGAATTGGCAGGATTAACTGGAGGTGCCATAAATGGGAAGGAGTGAGAGCACCTGTGTGTGGATGTGTTAAGGGGAAGTTGGGGAGAAGGGAGTGGGGTGCAAGTAAAATTGAGCCAGCACCTTCAACTGTTTAAAGTGGTTTTCTCAAACACAGCTGTGAATCATCAGGTGCACCACACGCCCCTTGACGTATGTGCCTGCAAAACTGTGCATGTGAGGTGCTCAGAAAAAAAATCAGCAGCTGTTTTATAAAGGAAATAAAAGACTGCTAGGCTAATGCAGGGGTAGGAACCTAGGGATAAAATGTTCACTTGCTTTCTTTAAAATCTAGAAAAATTGAGTTGGATCAGTGCTTTAGAGGGGTGGAATTGGAGATGTTTCGAGATGAGTAACTTTGACCTTAAGTAACATCACAAGACCACATCTGCAAAGTGCCACTAATCTTACAAAAAATTCTGAATCTCACAGGTTATTTCTGGGAGTATAAATGAATGCATTTGGAATGCCATTTGATATAGCTATTAAACTGAAAATCCATCATCTCTTTGACCGAGAATTTGTCTGTTAGGAATTTAATCTGTGGATTATACTAACATAAATATACATATGAACATGGCCATTGCAGCATTGTTTGTATTCACAAAGAACTGAAAATTACTCAAGTAACAATTAATTAGGAATCAGTTAAGTAATTTATGATACTTATAAAATGTGAATTTTATGCAGCCATTGAGAATAGAGAACTATAGATGTGTATGCACTGATGAGAAGATACTAGAGATATCTGAAGTGAGAAAAGAAATTTGCAATGCTCTGAGTATAATATGATCCCAGCTTTCTCACACAAACATGGGTGGAACTTTTAATTTGTAAACTAGCTAAAATGCAGGTAACTTGTAAAGAGAATTAAAAACAGATCAAAATGAATAAAACCCTATTGTTACTTATTCTGGAGCAGGATAGAGTTGCCCATGTAAGAAGCAGCTGATTTTCTTCAGGTAATCTACCTTTGTGACTTCTGGTTTGAGAATCATATTTAAAACTACTCATTTTCTTTGCTCACAGCATGCTAATATAAATCACATGACTCTCCACTTAGCATTCTCAGTGGTCACTGAGTATATAAATTTCAGCTGTTACTAAGGATGTTTGCCTGTTCCTTTGAGATGTATCCCAATGTCCCTATATTAAATTTCATATACTTCATGGAATCTATATTTTAAGTTAGATAATTCCATACTTTAAAATATCTGAGACACATTTTCCAAGGTTTTTGAATATTCATCCAGCTATCTTTGTGGGAAGTCATAATAGTAAAGTGGCAATGTTATTTTATTTACATTAATTGTGCAACCCTTCTTATATCTTATTAGCATCAAGTCTAGAGTTTACCTATAGAGTGCTTTTGCTCCTTTTTATTCCTCCCCAACTTGAGTTCCTAAGAATACTTGGGCTAATTTGGTCCAAACCTCACTCGAGTATCTGCTCTTCAGTCAGATGGGGTGAAAACATGAGTTCTTTTACTTCATTACTATCACACTTTAAGGCTGGATAAGCACAATTCAACAGGCAATACTTATCTGTAAATGCACTCATGCTTGTCAGGATACTTTCTGTGGTTCCAGCAATTCTTCATGGAAGCCAGTCTCTCTTCCTCAACGGTGAAAAGCTGGAGTTCCTCATGTTGTGGTTATAATTGTCTAGCTTGTTTCTTTAATATTTAATACAAGTTCCTTAGGTATAAGCTGAACCCCAGAAGGCTGTGCTGATACAGGTTTCAGAGTTTGCCACCTCCTAGACCTATAAACCCAATGTTGTTCCATGACTACTAAAGTGGTAGGGCATCTTTTCAAAATGTAAAAGTCTTGTTACCCCCCACTTCCTTGGAAAATCAGATTCTTCGCTCTACATCCATCTACTTGTGATTATAAGGCGATTACCTGTGTATGCCAATATGGTGAAATAGATGATAATTCTCTTGCCAAATAAGAATAAAAATAACAAATTTATATTCTGGCAGGCATTTCTGCTATATGTGTAAAGGAAAGATTTATAAATATATATAGAGAGATATGTAAATATATGTGCTCATTTTTGCAAAGAAAGACATAAGAGGGATAGACAAGAAACAGTTTACAGTGGTACTGCTGGGAGGTTGGAATGAAAAGATTGGAGTACCTCTACTTTCCACTTTTAGCTCCTGTACTGTTTTATTTTTAATGCCATTATGTTATATAATTTTATCATCATAATTAAAAATGGAAGGTTTTGTTCATTTTCTTTCTCATTTTAACTAAAAAGAGGAAGGCAAAAAAGAATAAAAGTTTCTTCACAGAGATTCCCAGGCATTTGTACTTAATAACCAGCAGGGTTGACTTTGGACTTCCTGCTGGCAAATCAGCTTGCTCAGAGTTCTAGAAAGTTCTCTTAGATCTGATTTTATGTCAAAATTAATCATAACAACCTTTCATTTAAATGGCCCTTACAATTTTGTAAAATATATTTAAAGATATAACACATATGCATACACACACCCCTAAACAATAGCGTGCCATTCACTATTGCCTTATTTTTCAGACAAAACAATGAATCTAGAGAGTTTAACACTGTGTTGTAGGTAGACTTCGAACATCTACTCCTCATGAAGATGAAATGGGATGTGACTATACCAGGCAATGAGAATAAAAATTTATCAAATACACTATTGATATCACCCGAGACCAAACATAATCCAGGAGCAATAGCATTAGCTTAGTCATTCTGGCCATTTCTAGGATTAATTGGTCAATCACAGTAAAACAAAAAATAATTTGATGATAAAATGTATGTGTGCATGAATGACCTCTGTTCTTCTATAAATCAGTCACAGTGATTCCAAAGTTTATATGAGGAATTAAATGTTCCCAGCTTTAGGCTTCAGGTGTGATCTGCTTCCAGGAGTAGTCGAAGTCAAGTTGGAGTGCTTCTATTTAAGGATGACTAGCTGAGTATTTCTTTCTTTACTCTGGCACATATTGATGTGGGATTCTGGCAGAGGAGAACTCTCTGCTTTGATGCATAAATCAGGAAAGTGCAAGAAATTTGCATTGCCAGAAACTTTCCAACCTGAAGTCAGAACTCTCATATCATTAAATTGATCCACTGATACTTGTTTTGATTAAAGCACCAGCTAACTCATAACAGCATCTGTACTCAGTCATATAACTCAAACAAGCATAATGAATGCCTATCTTTTAATTTTTTATGAAAAGGCTTCATAATATATAATTAAGATTTTTTTTACATGTTCTACTGATGAACCATCTGCAGGTATGACATTTAGCATCTGTACTTAAAAGTAGCCACCTGTTACAGTCTAGTAAGCCCGACTGAATCATTTCAGATAAATGGAATTTGATATCGTTTGGATTCAGGGTTTCTCATGAATCAATCATCTTCTTGACATTTATTATTTTATTGCAGACTATCAAAGTTTTTTAAGTTGCATTCATTGAAAAGTTTAGTCAACTGGATTTGTTTTCAAGCAAGGAAATTCTTGGTAAATATATAACAAGAGAAAAGATTTTTCTAAGGCTCTAAAGTTACTCTTTCCTCCTTTTGCAAAGTCAGACCATATCTACCTCCAAATATTCATAGCTCTTCAACTGTTGATAGCGTCTTCAATTTCTTAACCACCTGTCAGATTCTTCCTTCACTTGGGGATGTACAGAACAATGACAGAGGTGATTTTCATCAGATTAGTAAAGGAATAAAAATTTTATACTGCAGGGAATAATTGCTAACGTTAGAAGATTTTTGAAAATTAACTGAGATGACAGATATAGAGGTATGTGTCTTTTTGGGGGATATAAGTATCATATCAGAATTTATTAATTCCAGGGCTATTTATTTATTGCAGTCAGCTATTTTGCCCTTACCTGAGCATACACTCACTTCTCAATTGACAGAAGTGAGTTTTGTGAAGTCTAACCACCCCACACATACTGTGGCGATAAAATATCATAAAGGATAATAATAATAATAATAATAATAATAATAACAATAATAATAATATCTACCTACAGTGTTTATTTGTTTGCTTTCTGTAAAGAAACTAGAACAGCACATGACACATGGTAGCCTCTCACAAATTTTAAGTAAATTAAAGGTTAAAAGTAAAAAATTCATTTAACATGTAAGTTGCATATTATACATGAGACATAAAACAACATCTAAGTTGCTATGTTGGACTCCTCCATAAGGGCCTTTGCTGACCAGTACAACAATATCAACTCTCCCTATTTTCAGAACTTCAATAGGGCACATTGTTCCCATTATGAAACACATAACACTTTTTTCTGTTTTTTAAATGTTTTATGTGCCAGTGCCTTACAACTGGATAAGACTGTTTTTTAAATGTTTTATGTGTCAGTGCCTTACAACTGGATAAGAAGCTCTGGGAATTCAGGGACCTTGTGAAATATGCTTTTTTACATGAAATATGCTTGTTTACACACACACATTAGAGCATCTTACTTGAGAGTAAGTTTCTAAAGTAATCATGTAAGGAGACAATAACACAGAGATAAAATTAATCCTGAAGAAATGCTTTGATTGAGTAGCAGTTGAAGAAGCTGGCTTCTACCTGGGGGGCATGTTTTATATGAAAATCATAAAATGATATTCAGCAGGGTGAGATGAGCACACTATAAAAGGCCCTTGGGAACAAAGAGCAACTTAGGAAGAGCTGATTCATGTTTTCGTCTCTTTACGCTCTGAGGCAAATGCTTATTGAATACAGATGTGTGAATTTACCTGTACTGTCTAAATCTCTTTTTCATTCTGAGATTATTGTGTAGAATTTAAATGATGGTGCGATGCAGATCCACTATATTCATATGTGGTGTATGTATATATATATGTATATATATTTGTATCTATATATACTGTATATATATGTATATATATTTGTATATATATATATACTGTATATATATATATAATCTTTATTGCATCTATTCAATTATTTGTAATTGTTTTAAGTGATTTTTTTCATCCTTCAGACTATGTAGCATATTGAATGGCAACTGGTAGATACCCAAACTAAATTTATCAAATTATTTAAATAATTTATCAAAATGTTCATCTCACCAAAAATAAAACTTATTGAGAAATAGAATATGTCTACATTAGTGTTAGTCAGAGGCCACTCAGCAACCTAAGCCATTAGTGAGAATTAATGGTTGAATAGCTCTGACCACGTGACCAAAATGTAGCTCAAGCCAAAATGCGTAAGTATATATATTTACTTATGTTTACTTATATATATATAACAATTATACATATAGTTATATATATATATAGTTATTGTAATTAACTTAGTAGGTCAGTAGTCAGTTATAGTTATATGTATAGTAGGTTACAGTTTTATATATATAGTTATACATAGTGTTATATATGTGTGTGTATATATGAATTAACCTAATACATTAACATATATTATATATATGTATATATATACTTACTACATACTCATATGTGTATAGTTATACAGTTCTGTATAGTTATAATTAACTTAGTAAACTATATATATAAATTGTGTAACTATTATATAGTTATGTATATACAGTGTTTTATATATAGTTTTATGTACATTAATTCAGTTGTGGTTATGTATGCACACACATGCATATGCTGGCTATGGTGGGGTCGTTCAGTGATTTGCTAGAAGGATTCACATGACTCAGCCTATAGTTGTACTCATGGCTAAGGCTTATTACAGTGAGAGGAAATACAACAGGATCAGCAAGAGAAAGAGACAGGTGGAGTCTGCAGAAATCCATGAACAGGGTTCAGATTTTCCTTCCCTCTACTGATGGAGCATATTGAGTATGTTCCTTTCTTCAGCAATGAAAAAGTACTGTAATATGTATACAATGTTTCTGCCAAAGGAAGCTTATTAGATAAAGACTCAGTATCCAACATGTATTGGAGGATGGTTGTGCAGGAACTTCTGCCTAGCATGTAATGAAATTCCAGACTCCCAGCAAGAAAGCAGATATTAGCATAAAACACATTTTTGTATAAATACTGTAGGTACATTGAGATACTACTACTCTTATCAATTAGAGATGGTTTAAATGGCAAATTATCAGATGCCAGCAATGCCAACTTCGTAAGTAAGCCCTTCTAAAGATAGCAGCCTCAGGCCTGATGGGTTAACTCTTTTCTGCAGTCCACCCACTTATCCCTGGGCCAAGGTGTCTATATAGCAAAATTATTATCAGTAGGATCTCATCCAGCAGGGTAAGGCCACCCTGCAGCATTGGCCTCAGTTACACCATTTGGGTCCTGGATTGAGCCATTTAAAACAAATCCCATTGACTATAAAGAACTATGCTAAAAAGCTAGGGGTCTTTCTCCCTAAGCTTCTGTATTAAACTTTTTACTTGGCCTGAGGCATGAATTCATGCAAATCTCAACTCTGGCCAGTAATTTGAAGCTGACCTGAAGCATTCCAGGGCTGAGACTGTGTCATAATATTCAGGGTGAACACAAGAAGTACAATCCCAGAAGGGTACACTTAATACCACCAGAACAAAAAGAGTTTACATCAATCAGGGCACACATTAGTCAAGCAGTCAAGATTAATAGTCCCCAGCATGGCTTCCCACCAAGGAGCTTCCTGCCCTCATGCTGCCAGTTCAGTGTAAATTAGTCAGTTTAATCTTTGGCTTCAGAACAACCACCTGTAAGTGATCAGATCAAATCATTTCTTCTTGCCTGTGACATCAGTTCATCCCTTATCATGAGTGTGGATGAGATCTGGAGCTGTTCTGCCTGGTGTTCTGTGTGCAAAATGTGGGAGTTGGGACTGCACACTGTTGCTTTTTAGTCAGAGCTGACATACTTGAAAAACTCAGTAGTCATGTTAAATTCAAAACACTCAAGACAGCTTGAAAAACAGTTTAGAAAAACAGCACAGGGAGATTTATTTCATGAAGAAAGGAAGTCTTCCAGTAGTTGTTCTACTTTAATCCTAGAGAGACCTAATTATTGACATAAAGCACATTTTTTCTTCTTGGTTAAAGACCTTGTATTAGTTTTCCATTGTGGGGTAAAAAAATTACAACAAACTTAGTGGATTGCACAAAACAAATTTATTATCTTACTGTTCTGGAGGTCAGAAGTATGACATGGATCTCACTGGGCTAAAAATCAAGGTGTTGGCACAATTGTATTCCTTTCTGGAGTCTCTAGACGAGAATCCATTTCCTTGCCTTTTCCACCTTCTAGAGGCTTCCCACATGCCTTATCTCATGGGCCCTTCCTTCCAGCAACACTGTTTATGTGACATTTCTCCTGCCATAACAGCTCTCTCTGATTGACTATAGCAGGGAAAGGTCTCCTGCTTTTGAGGACTCAGGTGATTAAATTGGGCCCACTTGGATAAGCCTCGATCATATCTGCAGAAGTAATTATTTTGCCATGTGAGGTAATATATTCATGGTTCTAGAATAAGGATGTGGGCTTCTTTGGGGGTACTCTAATTCTACCTACCACAGGCCCTTATTTAAATAATATGTCGATTTTAGTGTTGTGCCTTCACAACTTTGTTGCCCCAGATTCACTAGTCCTTGCATGGTCTCTTCCTCAAATTTTACTCTAAGTCTCTAGAAGCCATCTCATATGAGGTCCTGAACACTTTTATTTTTCTGTTCTTCTGAACGTCAGTTCTTCTGAACAGGAAGAGTAATTTTTCTCAGTTTTCATGCAAACCAATTTCTTTCTTTTTTTTTTTTTTTTTTTTGTCTTTTTTGTGACTGGTAAGGGGATTGCAACTCTTGGCTTGGTGTCGTGAGCACTGCGCTCAGCCAGTGAGCGCACCGGCCATCCCTATATAGGATCCGAACCTGCGGCGGGAGTGCCGATGCGCTCCTAGTGCCGCACTCTCCCGAGTGAGCCATGGGGTAGGCCCCAAACCAATTTCTCTTAGGACTTTAACATCAGGTTTTCTGAAATGTCTACACATGTCTGGATTCCAGTAGGTACAGCTCCGTTCATGTTGAATCCTTATGGTACAGGGAAAATGTCATTGACTATGAAGGTGGCTATTAGAAAGCTGTTTATAATTATCTGTTATAGAATCACATAAAGAGAACACAGAGTAAGACTTAGAGCCGAACTGCTAAAGTGTTAAAGCTTTATGGATCCAACATTTCTTAAGCATGAACTACCTGTAAATCTTACAAGTTTTCTGTTGGACCAATCATATATGCCTGTGGAGATAGTGATCTGCTCTGTAGTATTGTTTTGAAAGGTTTCTGAAAAATCTCTCAGACTTATGCCAAACTACTAGGCATAGGGATCAGGAATGTATGTTTTGAAAAGCCCCCAGGTACTTGTGAAATGCAATTCTGATTAACAACAAATGGATTAAATGCTAAACATCATTCAGGAAATAGGGTCCTGAGGAATTAGAGTTCACGGTTTGATGAGAATTAAAAAACATCATCCTTGATGGATAACATGGGCTTTGCCATAAAGGTAAGGTCTGAGTGAGCATTAAAGAAGTGGGATCTGTGTAGGTCAGGAGCCATGTGACCACAAAATGCATAACACTAGAAATAAATTTGTCCTTTGGGTTTATGGAAAAGTTACTAGGCTGGGAGCATAAACTGTGCTGCCCAATTTCTTGGGTCATTGGCCAAGTTATTTTATCTATCTGGACCTCATTAGTAAAACAACGTATCTGAGCCATATGCTCACTGTGATGATTAATTTTATGTGTCAACTTCACATGGCCATAGAGTGCCGATATTTGGTTAAATATTATTTCTGGATGTGTCCGTGAGGGTGTTTCTGGATGAGGTTTACATTTGAATCAGTGGACTGAGCAAAACAGATTGCCCTATCCCGTGTGGATGGTCCTCATCCAATCCATGAAGATCTGTGTGGGAATAAAAATCTGAGTAAGAAATAATTCTTTCACTCTGCCTGACTGTCTTCAAGCTGGGACGTTAGCTTTCTCTTGTTTTTGGACTTGCACTCAAATTGGAGCTGATGAGCTCTGCTGGGTCTTGAGCTTGCATACTGTAGATCTTGGACTTCTCAGTCTCCATAATTGTGTGAAGCAATTCCTAATACTACTAACTCTCTTTCTCTCTCTGTATATATAGATATGTATATAGTATATATATGTATGTAGCATGTGTGTGTGTGTGTGTGTGTGTGTATGTATGGGTTCTGTTTTTTTGGAGAGCTGAGACTAACAAATCACTAAAATCCCTTCTATCCCTGATGTTCTGAAGACTGATTTCGTTGGTTTGAGTTAGGCATCCCTACTCTGAGATCCAAAACTATACCCTGTACTTTGGAAAAGCACACTTTCCCCTTCTTATTATAACTGCTTTCTAAAGACCTGTCTCCCTCACCAGATTGTAGGTATTCTTAAGGTCAGGAACTGTATTAAGCATATTCATTGTTGTATCTTTAGTATCTAGCACATTCCAGGAAAACATCAAACATTTGTTTTTATTTATTAAAAGAATGACTATAACTGAACTTTTAAAAAAGATTGACACATTTCTCTTTCTAAATAAACAAGATGCCAAACAGTCTTCATTGAAAAATGTGCTTATACTATGTTACCTCATTTGCACCTGGCATTTCACTGTTTCAAGAACAAGGCAGGGAACTCAACTGCGGATTTTTGGCTTTCTGAGGGCCAGATTCATGTCAAGGCACTTTATAGGTGAGTAAATTGGGTAGAAATAGATATTTACTGCCAGTTATTTTTACAAATGTATTCCTTCTACTTGGCAGGACATTTATCTTCTTCCTTTCTACTATTATTACTGGTCCTTGGGGTCATTCTAGCTCCAACCTATGCACCCAGGCACACAGTTAACAGGCATTTAAAAATGTATGTTCCAGGGCACATACTTTCCAAATCTTTGATATCTCTGTGAAATCCTAGAGGAAAATAAGACATACAAATTTTCCTGTGCAACAAACTAATACAGACTATGTCATGATATATGTTGTAAAATAGTAAGAGAAGAAAAAAAGATTGTCTCCAAAGAGGAAACTGCATTTAATTCATAAAAAGGTCTTTCTGCAAACATAACATGACTCTCTTCCTTGACATGAAGCAACTGAAGTTTCAGGCACTAAGGAGAGGGTCTATCGAACTTTTAGTGCTAAAACTAGATAAGTCCTGAGCAAACCAGAACTAGCTGGTCATCCAAGGATAAGTTATTTCATGAACTTCTTGCCCAAGATTTTACTTGCAGATTGTACTCGGGAAGAGGTTAGAGCTCTGCCAGTGGCTGTAAGTACAACTATCAAACAGAAAGAGAACCAGAACAGGAGATGAGGTTAGTGACCCAAGCAAAAGCAGTCTGGCACAAGAAAACCAAGAGGAAAGAGTAGGAGTAATCAGGGATTTTGTTTCTTAATTACTCAGTGATTTATAGTAGATTTCAATAGTAGATTTTAATTGCACTGCCCCTTTACAGCTCCTTCACTCCTCCTTTGTCTACTAGAGCTAACCGGTGTTGACAGTTTGGTGCCTACCCTTCCCAACATTTCTGTATACATTCCATATTTTTCACATAAATGCACTCCTCAAATGCTGTACTAGAAATTTATTTTGTGACTTGTGTTTTCACTTAACATCTGTTGTTTGAGATTCTTTTCAAGTCAATGCCTAGAAATCAAACTCATTTTTCAAAAACTACACTGTTGTGCTTCGTGAAACATTGCATAGATATATGGTGATTAACTATTGACCTATTGATGGTCACTTAGTTAACATTTATCAAATAATAAGCAGTGATTCGAAAGGCATCTTACGTATATATCTTTAGGTACAGAATGAAGTATATCGTAGGATATTAATAGTAATAATGGTAACACATGTATTTAGTTCTTATGTATCAAGCTCTATTTTAAGCATTTTGTGTCTCGTTTAATCTTTATAATAACTGTGTAAGTTACTGTAGTTATCCCTATTTTATAGATAAAAAGACTACAGTTCAGAGATGTTAAGAACTATGAGCAAGGACAAACTGGTATAAAGAGAAGAAGCCAGAGGATGTAACCCCAGGTAGCAGTTCTCCAGAGCTGAGCCAAAAGTGCAATTGCTGGATACAGTTTGTATCTAGAAATCATTAAATAACTGAAACCAACAAGATGTGGGCCAGTCCTCATTTAAAAGCTTACTTATGGTCTCTATTGTCACCCCATAAGCACCTGAAATTTTCCTTCTGGACGGAGCATCTGGGGAACACAGCAGATAATTTTTTCACTTGGCTTTATAATGCCAAATTGCCTTTAAAGAGGCCATAAAAGAATATGTTCTCACATAGCCACAACGAGTAAGGCTAATCATTTATAATTTTGATTATATATGATACTGTCTTTTTAAAAAAAATGTTGCTCCAATGCAGGAAAACTGATATTACTTCCTATTTTAATTTGTATTTCATTGACTAACCATCATCATAAGTTATGTCATTTACATTTTTCTATTGTAAAATTTCTGTTTTTATCCTTTGTTCAATTCGTTTATCATTTTTTAATATAAATTTTTTAACATATTCTATATTTTAGTCCTGTGGTATGTAGCTTTCAAATATTTTATATAATTAAGTCAATTAATTTAGAGGAGACATAGAAATTAAAGTGTTGCCATTTGATGGAGTTTGGATGTGTTGTCCCCTCCAAAACTCATGTGGAAATTTGATCTCCAATGTGGCAGTGTTGGAAACTGATTGAGTCATGGGGGCAGATCCCTCATGAATGGATTAATGCTCTCCCTGGGGGAGGGGGGATTAATGAGTGAGTTCTTGCTCTATTAGTTCCCGTGAGAGCTCATTGCTTATAAAAGACCCTGGCACCTTCTCTCTCTCTTGCTTCCTGTTGCCATGCGATCTGCTTGTACCTGCCAGCTGCCTGCCACTTTCCGCCATGAGTAGAAGCAGTCTGAGGCCCATGCCAGATGTAGCTGTCCAGAATCATAAGCCAAATAAACCTCTTTTCCTTATAAATTACCCAGTCTCAGATATTTCTGTCATAGCAACACAAAACAGACTAAAACAGAAAATTGGTACTGAGGAGTGGGGTGTTGCTATACAGATACCTGAAAATGTGGATGCAGCTTTGGAACTGGGTAATGGGTAATGTTTGGAGGAGTTTGGAGGGCTTAGAAGAAGAGAAAAAGACAAGGGAAAGTTTGGAATGCCTTAGAGACTTATGTGGTGGCAAGCAGAATGCTGATAGAAATGTGGACAGTAAAGGCCATGCAGATGATGAGGTCTCAAATAGAAATGAGGAACTTACTGGGAATGGGACAAAAGATAACCCTTGCTACACCATAGCAAGGAACTTGGCTGCATTGTGTCCACGTCCTTGGACTTTGTGGAAGTTGGAACTTAAGAGTTGTGAACCAGAGCATTTGGCCAAAGAAATTTCTAAGCAGCAAAGCATAAAGGAAGCTGCACGGATGCTTTTAAGAGCCTACTCTGACTTATGGCAGCAAAATCATGATGTAAAGCCAGAATTTAAAAGGGAAGCAGAGTATATAAATGTTTGGAAAATTTGCAGCCTGGCCATGCGGTAAAGAAGCAGAGAGTTGGAGAACAATGCAAGGGTGAAGTGGATAAACTGGTTGCTAAAGACATTATTTTGGCAGTGAGGCAGCCAGATGCTAATAACCAGGACAATGGAAAAAATGCCCTAAAGTCATTTGAGAAGTCTGGAAAGGTGCCCCACCCATCACAGACTCAGAGTCCTAGAAGGACTGAGTTATCCTGGAGGAAAGACCTGGGGCACAGCTGCCCTCAGGATCCTGCTCCCTGCATTCCAGCTGCTCCAGTTGGAGTGGCCCCAAGTGTGGTTCGTGCAGCAGTCCTGGAGAGTAGAGGCCCAAGACCTCAGTGGCACCCATGTTGTGTTAAGTCTGCAGGCCGGCAGGATGAGAGCAGTGGAGGCATGGCAGCCTCCACCCAGTTTCCAGAGGATGTATGGAAAAGCCTGGAAGCCCAGGAAGAGACCTACCATAGGGGCGGAGCCACCACAGAGGTCATCTACTAGAGCAATGCCGAGCTAGTAAATGTCTAGTACAGCCAATGCAGCAGGGCTGTTGCCAGGACCCCAGAACTGCAGGGCCACTGGTAGCGTGCAATGCAGGCATGGAAAAGCCAAAGGCACCAGTGTGGCCCACTGGGCTGTGCCTGGCAGAGCTGTGAGAACAAGGCTGCCTGATGCTTTGGGGGCCCAGAGGCCCAATTGTGCCCAGGATGCAGGACTTGGAGTCAAAGAACATTATTTTGGAGCTTTAAGACATAATGTCTGCCCTGCTGGGTTTTGGACTTGTTTGGAGCCTGTTATTTCCTTTCTTCTGGCCTATTCCTCCCTTTTGGAATGGGAATGTATACCCAATGTCTGTTCCACCATTGTATCTTGGCAGTAGATAAATTTGGTTTTGGTTTTTGCAGGTTCACAGCTGGAAGGACTTTTGCTTTTGGTCTCAGAGGAGACTTTGGACTCTGGACTTTTAAGTTGGTGCTGGAACAAGCTAAGACTTTTGGGACTGTTGGGATAGAATTTTGGGACAGTATTTTGTATGTGAGAGTGACATGAGTTTTGGGGGGCCAGGGGCGGAATGATGGAATTTGGATGTGTTGTCCCCTTCAAAACTCACATGGAAATTTGATCTCCAATGTGGCAGTGCTGGAAACTGATTGAGTCATGGGGGTGGACCCCTCATGAATGGATTAATGCTCTCCCTGGGGGAGGGGAGATTAATGAGTGAGTTCTCACTCTGTTAGTTCCTGTGAGAGCTCGTTGCTTATAAAAGACCCTGGCACCTTCTCTCTCTCTCTTGCTTCCTGTCGCCATGTGATCTGCTTGTACCTGCTGGCTGTCTGCTGTTTTTCTGCCATGAGTAGCAGCAGCCTGAGGCCCATGCCAGATGGAGTTGTCCCAGAATCGTAAGCCAAATAAACCTCTTTTCCTTATAAATTACCCAGTCTCAGGTATTTCTGTTATAACAACACAAAACGGACTAAAACATCATTAGTTCCAATTATTAACAATCTTTCTACAATTGGCCACTCTACTGGAAGTGGAGAAATCAAAGCTACTAATGGTGATTGTTTCAGATTCAAAGATTTCTCTCCCGTATTTCTTTTTGCACAATAACTCTAATGATGTAGCTGAGAACTCTTGAACAGGATGCAGCAAAATGTATCTACTTGATACTGAATGATGATAATATCAGGAATTCTCAATTGGCCTATGTGCCCAGTGCATAGCAACTGTTAAATAAAGGTTATCAATCCTCATTTGGCCTATTGAGATCTCTTGATGTTATCATCATCCAGTGTTCAATTTTACATGGCTTAAATCAAAACTTATTTTTTAGTATCAAGACACAACATGGAATAAATAGGATTTTTTTTTCTAGTTTTAAGAACCTGGTACTCACTCTTAATGTAATTGAACTCTGTGGCAGGTTAACAGGGTTAAAAAGGTAGTCTTCTTTTTTTTAGTCAATTCAAGAATCACCAACCACATAGAATGTGTCAAGTCCACACCCCTAAATTCCCAATGCTATTAGAACATGTGATTTCTATAGCAAAATTCAAATCCAATGTTTACAGAATACTGAAATCTCCAATACTTGACAAATTGTATCACTATCACTTTAAATGTAATGTTTAATGGATCTTCAGTTATTATATAAAAGTTTCAGAAGTCTGAAAATATATTAATTGTAATTTCTGGAAATAAGAGTTTATAGATTCAACTTGGGTTGAAGAGTATAAAATGGTAGTTTCTGAAAAAATAGAAAAAAGTGATAAAACATTGACACAAAAATGTCATAAAATTAATTGGTATTTGTGAAAAAGGGTCAATAACAAAAGGATAAGAGACCATCTGCTTCCTCCCATGAAGGTGTAACTTCTGTGGAACTTGTTCTCATGCTATAAACCAGTAAATAAGTGGTTACTGACTGGGGAGAATGGAAGCATACTGTTGTAAAGTATGATATTATGTGTAAAGTGGTATATTATTTAAAGTAGACTGTGGTAAGTTAAAGATGCATAATATAAAATGTATAGTAATCATTAAATTTAAAAGATAGGTAATAAGCCAATGATAATAATTAAAATACAAATTTAAAAAATACACAATTATTCCAAAGGAAGTCAGGATAAAAATAAATAAATCAACAAAAGACAGATGATGTAAATAGAAAAAAAAAATCCAATAATATGGTGATTTAAACAATCAATAAAAATAAATCTTAAGAAATTGATAATTGTATTAAATATAACTGGTTCAAATACTCCAAATATAAGAAAGAGATTTTCACAATAGATTAAAAGTAAAATCCAGTTTTATTCTGCTACAACAAACTTATTTTTAAAATATAAAGACAAAAGTAGATTTAAAAAATGGGAAAAAGATATACCATGCAAACTGTAAATAGCTATAGTGGTTATATTAATATCTGACACATTAGATGTCAGAGCAAGAAATACTATCAGGAATAAAAGGGCAATCTAGGATGATAAAGGGTCAATTCTATAAAAAAAGATAGCAGTTCTGAGTGTCTAAGCACATAATCACAGGCCTTCAAAATTTGTGGAACAAAAACTAGAAGAGTTTTAAAAAGAAGTAGATATGGTATATTCTCTAAGCAAAACAGATTATACTAGAACTCAACCAACATAAGGCTATGTGGAAAATTCCCAAATATTTGAAATTGTATGAACATAATTTTTAATCTATGGGTTAAAAAAAAATCTGTATAGAAATAATTTTTTAATATATGGGTCAAAAAAATAATCACAAGGAAAATCATAAAATATTTTGAATTGAATGAAAAATTTATGAGATGCAGCTGTAGCATGCTTAGAGGCTAATTTATAGCTTTAAATATTAACATTAGAAAAGAAGAGATCTAAAATCAATTATCTAAGCTTTAACCATAAAATAGCTAGAGAAAGAGCAAATTTATTCTGCATTGAGTGGAGGAAATAAAACAATAGAAACAAATGGAATTCAATGAAACAGAAAACAAATGACAATAAAATTCAATGCAACCAAAAGCTAGTTCTTTTGAATGAACAAGACAGTTGATGAATGTTTAGCTAGATAGATCAAAAAGAAAGACAATGAACAAAACAATATCAGGAATCAAAGAGGAAACATTACATCGGACCTCATGTGTTCTTAACCTCAGCTCTATTAATATTTTGGACCAGATAATTATTTGTGTGGAAGTCTGTTCTGTGCATTTCAAGATGTTTAGCA
This sequence comes from Galeopterus variegatus, assembly GCF_000696425.1. Lineage (NCBI taxonomy): Eukaryota > Metazoa > Chordata > Mammalia > Dermoptera > Cynocephalidae > Galeopterus > Galeopterus variegatus. Next base: position 26,616 of record NW_007737123.1, read on the forward strand.
GCATCTCTGGCCTCCACTCACTAGATGCTAGTAGAAACCCACAGTCCTGACAATCAAAAATATCTCAAACATTGCCAATATCTCCTAGGAGGAAAATCACCCCTGGTTGCAAACCAGTGCTATAAACATTAAATGGATAAGGCAGTATTTTGAACAACATTTTACTAATAAATTTAGATAAAATGGAAAAAAGTAATGAAAAACTGAAACTATCAAAAGTTAATTTTCAAGAAGAAAACCTATATTGTCCTTTATCAATTAAAGAACTTGTAATTAACCTAAAAATCTACTCCATAATGGTGTACAAGTATAAATTACTAATAAGCCAATACTCCGAAAACCGCTTTATTTATAATCTCTGGAAATTCCTTAGGAACTAAAACTAAAGAAAAGCAGGTTATAGTAGCAAAGTCAAAACCCAGAGTAAACGGGAAGTGTGGAATAAGTATTCCCTTTTCTGAAACTTTATCGTGAGGAAGGCCATAATCCTAATAGCTCTAATGTCGGGCAGCTAGAAATCCCATAGAAATACCAACCATCTTTCTGGCTGAAAGAACAAGAGAAAAGAGCCCGGCTATAGGAGTGTGTGTGTGGGAGACACCAGCAAAGAGAGAGCAAGAGAAGGTTTACTCTTATTTCTGTGTATTAACCTAGTCTAAATTCCTAGTTCATCCATGTATTATGCTTGCATAGGTTTAAATAAAGCCCCTTGGAAAAAAGCTTAATGAACTGAACTGAGATTTCAGCTGTCATACATAAAAGGCATAAAAGTTTGCAATTTCTGTCTAATCGAATTAACTGCCTGTTAAAACAACCATTAACATTTTTCAAAGCAATTTAACAGAACTCAGAGTGTGCACAACATAACTACATAATGTCAAGGATGAAAGTGACAAAATGCATGTTACATAAGAAGGCAGGAAAACGTGACTCATTTCTCAAGGAAATGGGCAATAAGAGATACCAACCCAAGATGAACCAGTTGGAATTACCAGAAAAAAATTTCTAAGGCAAGTATTGTAAATATGCTCATTAAAGTAAAGTAAAATATTCTTGAAATGAATGAAACAATACAAAATTGTAGGATAAAAATGAAAACATAAAAAGAACAAAAATATTATAACAGAAAAAGGCAATATTTGAAATAAAAAATTCATTAGACAGTCTTAAGAACAGAAAGGAGGTTAATGAGAAAAGGGGCAATAAATTGAAAATAGAAAAATGAAAATTATCAAATCTGAAGAAGATAGAGAAAAAAGATTGAATAAAAATAATTAAGAAAGTGTAAAGCTTAGCCACTGAATGGAAAAAACATAATACATATATCTGACAAGGAATTTGAATTCTGTGTATATAAAAAACACAACTTAATAAAAAGAAGATGAAAAATTTTAGTGGGAAGAAAATTTGAACACATACTTCACAAAAGAAGATATACGCAAGGTAGATAAGCTCATGAAAACATGTTCCACGTTATTGGCCACCACAGAAATACAAGTTAAAACTATGATGAGATACCGTTACATGTTCTTTAGAAGTGTTAAAATTCAATTAAAAAAATTAAAATGAGCAATTATAGAATATTACTTGAAGTAAATATAACTATCATACACAGTGAGTGGAATACAAAATTGCTTTAGTACTTTCGTAAACATTTGGTAAAGTCTTGCAAATTTAAACATATACATACAAATTTAAATATACACACATATGTATAGAACAATTTAACGACTAGGAATTTATTCAAGAGAAATGGAGTCATTTGTCCACATACAGCCTTCTACTTAAGTATTCACAGTGGCTTTATTCACATTAGCCATAAAATGAGAATAACTGAAATGCTTGTCAATGGGTGAATGACTAAACAAAATGTGGTGCACCCTAACAATGTAATACTATGCAGAAATAAAAAGTGCTGATTTGATGATATATGCAACAGCATTGATAACTCTCAAAATCATTATGCTGAGGGAGAAAAAAAATACGAAAGCATGCGTGCCATATGATTTCATTTATGTGAAATGTAAGCTAACATATAGTGACAAAAATCAAGTTGGTGGTCGCCAGAGACAAAGGGTAAAGGCAAGTGGGGCCTGTGAAGAGGTATGAGGCATCAGTTGGGGGCAATGGTGATATTTGTTATTTCATTGTGGTTGAAGTTTTAAGATTGTATATAATTGTCAAAACTTGTCAAACTGTACAGTTTAAATTAAAGAGCTTTAGCATTCCTCCTTATGGCTGATAAGAAAAAATTTAAAAAACAAACAAACAACAAAATAAAAATATTCCTATAAAGTAAACTCCAGGCCGAGTTGGCTTCATTTGTTAATTTTCTCAAACTTTTAATAAAGTAATAATGTCAATACTACACAATCTATCAGAAAAGAAAGTAACTATAATCACTTCCCATCTTAATTTATGAGGTCAGTATTACCATATTACATACTACAACTAAATAAAGGCATTTCAAGGGAAGATTACGGTATTAGTTCATTTCTGTTGTTTATAAGAGAACACCTGAAATTGGGTAATTTATAAGAAAATAAAGTTAATACCTTACAGTTCATAGGCTGAGAAGTGCAACATCCAGGGTGTGCATCTGGTGAGAACCTTATTCTTGGTAGAGACTCTATACGGCAACATACGGTGTCACATGGCAAATGCTAACCCAGAGAAAGCTAAGATTCTAAGTTGCTCTATTTTTTTTTTTTTGTCTTTTTTGTGACCGGTAAGGGGATTGCAACCCTTGGTGTGGTGTCGCCCACACCGCGCTCAGCCAGTGAGCGCACTGGCCATTCCTATATAGGATCCAAACCCACGGCAGGAGCGTCGCTGCGTTCCCAGCGCTGCACTCTCCCGAGTGCACTACGGGCTCGGCCCCTAAGTTGCTCTACTTTTAAGGCCATCAGAACCATACCCATGACCACCATTAAACCACCATTAATTCATTCATTAGGGCATGGTCCTCAGAATCTAATCACCTCTTCAAGTCTTCACAATCAAATCACCTCTTCAAGACCCCACCTTTCAATTACCTTAAGAGGATTTCCCACCCTCTGAACACTGTCACAGTGGTGGTTCAGTTTCAACATGAGATTTTTGGGTACAACATATCCTAACTACATAAATTACTGAGAGCAACATCCTTCTTGAACACAGATGCAAGAATCCTTTAAAAATATTAGCAAATTGAATCAAGCAATATATAAAAAAATAATGCATCACAACCAAATTGGAGTTATCTTTAGAATCAGGGTTTATTAAACATTAAAAAAATCAACCAATAGGGCCGAGCCTGTGGCGCACTCGGGAGAGTGCAGCGCTTGGGAGCGCAGCGACACTCCCGCCGCGGGTTCGGATCCTATATAGGAGTGGCCGGTGCGCTCACTGGCTGAGCGTGGTGTGGGCGACAGCACACCAAGGGTTGCGATCCCCTTACTGGTCACGAAAAAAGACAAAAAAAAAAAAAAAAAACCAACTAATATTATTCACGTATGACCATAATAAAGTATAAAAATTATATGATCATTTCATTAGATGGCAAAAAAGTATTTTAACTGAGTTTGATTCCTATCATAATAAAAAAATCAAAACCTCTCTTAGTAAATTAGATATTGAGAGGAAATTTCTCGCCCTGATAATGGATTTTTATGAAAAACTAAGGTTGAATATACTAATTATCTTAATTTGAAAATCACATATTATACACAGGTATTGATATTCAATGATGTACCCCACAGATGTGTACAATCAATTATGTTTCAATAAAAAATAAATAAAAAACAATTCTATTTTTCACATACACAAAAAAGAAAAACTAGTAGCTAACATTGCATTTAATGATGAATAGCTGAATGCTTTTTTCCTAAAGGTCAGAATCAAGGCAAGTATATTTCTAGTCTGCACTTCTACTCAGCATTGTATGGGAGGTCTAAGCCATGAGAAATAGGCAAAAACGGGAATCAAAAAAGCCCAATTGGAAAGAAAGACTAAAAGTGTCTTTGTTCACATGTGGTATAATTGTGTACACAGAAAACCCTAAGGAACCTATAAAAAGCTACTTGAGTTAATAAGCAAATTTGAAAGCTTGCAAGGTCAATACAAAAATATCAGTTGAATTTCTGTATAATATCAACACAAAACAAATGTTTAAAATACATTAAAATGCAAAAACATAAAATATTTAGGAACAATGTATCTACAAAATTTGTTGAAATTTTAACAAGACATGGAGAAAAATTAAAATAATTATATAAATGGAGAGGTTTATGATGGTCATAAATCAGAAGATGCAATATCAAGATTACATACACACACACATATATACATATACAACATACACACACATTTGACAAAGGACTCACATTGGAAATATATAAAATACACACACATATACATATACAACATACACACACATTTGACAAAGGACTCACATTGGAAATATATAAAATACGTAAAAAACTTACAATTCAATGCTAAGATATTCAACCTGATTTAAAATCTAAGAAGAATGGGCAAAAGATTTTCACAGATCTCTTACAAAAGAAGATATGCAAATGGCAGGATGTACATAAAAAGATGCTGAACATCATTATTTATCAGAGAATTGGAAATTAAATATGCCCTGAGTTACCATTGTACACACATTAGAGTAACTAAAAATAAAACCAGATCAACTCAAACATTGCTAGTGGGCATGTAAAAATGTACAACCACTCTGGAAAAATTTTGGCTTATCATGGGGTTCAGCATAAATTTAGTTTGTGACCCAGAATCACACTTATTGGTATGAATATTTACTCAAGAGAAAAGAAAAGATGTGTCCACATTATGACTTGGACCCAAATATTCATGACAATTTCATTCATAAAAGCCAATACATGTAGGAAACCTCCTAAATGTCCTTTAGCAGGTGGATGGAAAAGCAAATTGTGGTATTTTTATGTAGTGGAATATCACTCAGTAATAAGTAGTAAGTTATCACTATCAAGGCTAAGTATGAATGCTTCTCAAAAACATTGTGCTGGGTGAACAAAACCAGAAAGAAGAGCTTTTACTGTCTGATTCCATTTATATTTAATTCTAGAGAAGGCAAAACTTATCTGTGTGAAAGAAAACATAACAGTAGTTACCCAAGGTGTGAGTAAAAGGCTGGGAGTATACGAGGGTACTTCAGAAAGTTCACAGAAAGATTCGTATTGTCTTTTTTTATTATTATATTTATTTGTACATATTCATGGGGTACAGAGTTGACTATCAGTACTTATGTACAGAATGTGATGATCAAATCAATATTATTCGCATATTCAGCATTACAAATTACTTTTTGTGTCCCTTATCCAATTACTCCCTATCCTCCCTCCCCCACCCCTTTCCCACCTCTGGTAACTACAGGTCTGTTTTCTCCTTCTGAAAGTTCAACATTTTATTGTGGTCTTTCTTCCTTTCTTTGTTTCTTAGCTTTCACTTATGGGTGAGGACATGCAGTATTTCTCTTTCTGTGCATAGCTTATCTCACTTAACATATCTTCTCCAAGTTCATGCATGTTTCTGTGAATGGCAGAATTTCATTCTTTTTTAAGGCTGAGTAGTATTCCATTGTATACATATACCACATTTTCCTTATCCAGTCATCCACTGATGGACATTTAACTTTAATTTTCCGCAGACTTTTTGAAGTACCATTGTATGACCTGAAGAGGACATGGAAACACTTTTAGGTGAGAAGGAAATGTTCTGTAACTGGATTGCATTGGTACTTACACGGTTGTTTACGTTTTTCAAAACTCAGATGCTTCTTGTTATTCCAGAATAAACTTAATTAAATTATTTAATAATAGAAGGGATTTTTAGTCAAATGGTCAAATATATATGAGAAAATCTGCTTACTGTAACTTCATCTTAGATATTCAAGAGGGCTGTTAATTAATTAGAGTTCTGAGAAATCTGCTTACTGTAACTTCTCCAGAATAAACTTAATTAAATTATTTAATAATAGAAGGGATTTTTAGTCAAATGGTCAAATATATATGAGAAAATCTGCTTACTGTAACTTCATCTTAGATATTCAAGAGGGCTGTTAATTAATTAGAGTTCTGAGAAGGCATGCAATAAAGACAAACAAACCAAAACCAAAAAAAAAAAAAAAAATCAACAATTTAACCAATTTTTAGCTCAATATTTTCAAAATGTATTTAATTAGTGAAGCTTTTTTTCTTCTTTTTTTTTCAATGTGTCACTTATAAACATCACTAAGAACTAGGGATATGAGAAAGACCTCCATGGGAAAGACTTTGTATCTAAGTACAGTTCTGTAATTTTAGTAAAATATTCAGGAATGATATGCTAGAGATTCCTTATGAAACGCAGTTATACAATAAGCATATATTTGCATATTCAGAGACTTTATTATACGAGAGAAACTAACAAATTAAAGAGAAATATGAATGTCAATTCAAAAGTACATGATTAGAACTAATACACTGTTCCTGTTAAGTGTGGTTGCTAATTGAACACTGATGGATGGATGTATAGAAGAACCTTGAATATTTTTTCTGTCTTCTTTATCACAGTAAATTCAGATCTTTTCATTCATATATATGATGTTCAAATCTAATGCAGATATGTTTGAACAAAAACAACAACAAAACCCTGTCTTTAATCAATGTATCATCAATTCATTTCTCTTTTATAGAGCACTACTTTCTAAATTTCCCTAATAACCTTACATGCGAGTAGCTAATTTTAGCTTTGCTTCATGCACACCTGGAAGTTCTGTAGAATGCAGCTTTTTTTCTCTTGCTGCTTAAACTGGAAATGCAGTGAAAAGTTCTTTGAGACCAGATTTTGTGGGAATATTAGCAGTGAACCTGTGGTCCTCAATTTAAACATGTGAGCAAGAATTCTAGTCAATTAGTTGTAAAGGTATATCAAAGAAGTAAGTTTCCATAGATACTACTCATGTTGTGACACGATGCCATTTATGATAGACGTTTGGATACTGTGCATAATTGTCAGGTACATTGTATTGTTTGCTTACATGAATGTGTTCTTTTGGTCCAATAACACCTATAGATGTATTTTAAAGTATGTGCTAGCACTGATTGGTTACCTGTGAGTAAAGAGTAAAAGTGATGTGTGCGTTTATCCAAGTAGTCTGAAGAAACAGCAAAGAATTGAGTTGTTAATATTTTTTTCAAGCTCCATGTTGTAGGCAAGTTGTATTGTTTTCAAATAATAATATTTATTGTATTCTTTTTTATGTTGAAAGTAATGCAAATTCTTTGAATTAAATAGATAGTTTAGAAAATAAAAATAATATTGATTAATAGAAAAAGTTACCCACAGGGTTATCACCTGGATAAAATCACTATGAACATTTTTTAAAAAACTTTCCAGACTATAAAAATATGTATATCCTACATTAATGAGCTTTCTACTCCACTTTTTGTCTTGGCTTTACATTTTGAGCTTTTGAATATGTGGGTATATAGCCTATGGATATGTGATCTTTAATGGCTATACAATTACAGAATAATAATAATAATATAATTTAATTTTAATTGTGATGTAACAGTTATATTACTACATTGAATGATTATACCATAATTATTAAAACAATTTCTGTATGGCGGAGCAGGTACTTTTTTATTGTTTTTATAATTTTTGGAGATAATACAAAATAAAATACCATTCTGCTTGGTGGTAAGTAAATAAAACCGTTTGCAAAATATGGCAATGACATTTGTTCAAGGCTCTGTACTCGTAGAAAGTTTACATTAGTCATTTTATTTAATCCTCAAATAAGATATGAAATAGTGTTAATATTATTACTATCAACATTTAGAAGAATGATAAAACCATCTCTAATCATTTTTACAGTTGACAAACAAAAATTACTGAGGCTTGGAAAGATTAAGCAACTTGCCTAAGATAATTTATCTAGCAAGGGGTAGATTTAGGATTTTAATGAGGATTTTCCAGCTCCAGGGCTTGAGCTCTTTGCAACCAAACATATTGCCTTTGAAATATAGGGAACTATATGAGCCTATTCTGAAATTGTCAGCTTCATGGGGAGAATGAACTGCATAAACCTACTGAGCAGTTAGTGAACATTTAAGGTAGAGTAAGCTGAAGGGCTAAGAGGAGTGTCCCTGAGATCCAGTGCTTTACGAGCTTAAGGAAAAAGGACAGACTATGGGGCTGGAGAGATTCTTCTTTCCCATTAGTCCCTAACTTTCACTCTGCATTCTCCTAGTCAGTTTTCTTCCTGCACCATCTTTCCTCATTCTTTGCCCTTTCTCTTTCCTTTACTGGAATGTCTTCTGTAGAAATGCTGATCAGAACTCATTCCATCCTTGTAGCCTTCAGAGCTATGGCTTCAATAGTTATAATTTTCCCCCTGCACAAGTTCCTTAGCAACTGAGGGAGGAAGAGGAAGAGATTGCTATGCTTGTAAGGCAGTCACACGGCAACTCCAAAGATAAGCAACTGTAGGCTGTGGAGCACCTAGGAATCTTGCACTTTCACAGCCTTTTTCTCTTGGCTTAGTTCCACTTTCTCTAAGTCCCTTTTAAGCCTCAACACCCCAACCTCCAACCACGAGGGTTACAGAGATAATCTGCTCAATCCCTGTAAGTAACCACCCATCAATAATATCAATAATAGAAATAATGATAATAACAAACTCCTTGTAACCATATGGAGTTGCCTGCTTCATTCTTTGGTCTCAGGTTACCTTTCAGTTTGATGGGCATTTTACTGTTAGAGCACATTCAAGCACTTTCTCTTACGCAAATCCCGCTTAAGACTTAGACAAAGTAGTATCCTCTTATCCATGAGATCTTTAACGACCATGCCAGCCCATCATGTAAATGTTTCTTTAAATTCCCTCAGCACCATTTATTCCTATTTCTCAGTTGAGTCTAGCCGATACTGCCTTAAAATACTCCTGTCTCTACATTATTTATACCACTCTTTTCTGGTTTTGATTTAAGCTCTTAGAAGTAGTTTCCTCTGTCTTGCACATCATAAGCATCAATAATTCTTGAACAGAATTGATGAGGACATATTTGTATACCAGAACCATCCTGCTAAGTGCTAAATATGCAGTTGTCATTCAATTAATAGCTCTTTATTGATTAATCTCAGGTATATTTTTACCATGTGTATCTGATTTAATTAGATATATATTTCTTCTGCTGTTTCCAAACTCTGCAAGTATTTTTGTTTTTGCAATTCCAGATCATCATTCTTGAATTCTAGCTCTCATTTCCTGGTGCCTTCCCCTATTTTTTGTGTCAAAATCTGCCCTCCTTAGTAAATACTATTCAAAATCAGTTTCTCCATTAAAATCCAGTTATTTTAAGCTTATAAAACTCCAATCATTATATTCAAAATAAAAGATTTAAAGTTTTGTGAAGTGTATGTGATCAATTAGTTTGCACTTTCATTTGCATGACTTCCAATCCAAAATCTTTAATATGATATTCACATTTATCTCTGATCTGAAATCAGCCTAATTCCTCACCTGACACTCTCACTCATGGTTTCTTAGCTCCCCACCTCCTGTGTTTTACATCTGTTTATTTGGTAGGTTCAACTATAATGACATTTCTTTTTTCTGAAAACTAATGTTTTGCTTCTTTCTCATCTCACACAATCTTTTATACATAGCTATTATTTGCTTAAACTAAGTTTCTAGAGAACAATGATCTTATGTATCCTATTTATCTTCCAAAAGCACTTCATTCAAAGGTATTTAATTTGTGTTTACTTGATAAGAATAGGAAGTCAAAGAATAGGTTATATCATTTGTGCTGCTCTTCATGTCTTCTAAATTAGAAGTTCTACACAGGTGTGGATTCCACGGCTTCTTGATCTGTGCCCACACCATGTCTCAATCTTTTAAAACATAAATATATTAACTGATGTATAACATACATGTAGAACGTTTTTAAAAATACATAGCTCAATGAATTATCTCAAATTAAATACACTGGTGTGTTATCTGTCCAAGATAAGAAACAGCAATGTACCAACATCTCAGAAGCCTTTGAGAATCTTGTGCCACTCCCATGGTAAGGTAACCCACTCATCCATTAAGTCACTAATCCATTAGTCCATGAATCGGTTAAACCATTCATGAGAACATAGCCCTCATGATTCAATTGAATCACCTCCCAAAGGCCCCACCTCTAAACACTGTCACACTGGGTATCGAACTTCCACATGAGCTTTGCGGGGGACAAACATTCAGACCATAGCACACATCCTCACCACAATTTAATATTGTAGGCCATTTTTATTTCTTTCTTCTTGTGAATGTGTCATAGTATCTCATCGAAGTTTTAATTTGCATTTTTCTCATAAAATTGATATTGAACAATTTTTATTTTTGGTTTGGGTATTTGCCATTTGCTTATTGGTTTATAGGAATTCTAGACAAACAGCAATGTTTATAGGTTTTTTAAATGTCTTCTTCCACTCTGTAGTTTCTTTTTTCTTAATGATGCTATTGATATAGAAAATTTCCTAATTTTATAATAATCTATGGTTTCAATATTGTCTTTTATGGTTAGTGATTTATGTGCAATATTGAAGACAGCTTTACTTATTCCAAGATTATGAATATTTTCTCTCATGTTACCTTCTAAAAATGTGATTCTTTCTTCTTACACAAAATTTAGATTTTCAGTTAACCTGAAGTTGGTTTCTTTACGTGGTATGAAGTATGAGTAAATATCAATTAATGGAACAATATTTATTGAAAGGAATTCCTCAATCCTCTATACTGCTATATTGATATTGCTGAAAGGACATTCATTTCCTTCCAAAATGTCACAGCAGGGGCAAGATTTACTCCACCGCATGAAACAATAGTGAAAAATCTATATTTAAAAAAATGAACTTTAAGACACTAGACTACATGAAGTAATGAAAAGAAATGATCCCTGAGGTATGGGAAACAAATGAGATGAGCTCCTTAATTGTCACAGATTACTGTCTTGAGAATTCACAGATTTTGAAACAGAGGGGGAATCAAAAAAAGCTCAGTGGACTTTCTGAGTTGAGACGTTAAATTGAGACTCCAGGAGGGACAAATATCTCAGCTAAGTACTGATTGTGCACACAGGTAGGGAAACAACCTGACTCTGGGAACTATCTAAACTGATCAGAGGAAACATTAATCAGTACTAAGAATGAACAGGAATTATTGCTTGTTCCTATAAGCCGGGATGAAGAGCATAAACATCAACAGATCATTAGATAGAGTACTCAGAAGGGTCTTTCCTCATTAATGTGAAATATTAATGCTAGGTTAAATGTTGCTCTCTTTTCATCTAACAAATTTGAAAAAGAAATACTAAAAAGGATCAAGTACATTCCAAATAACTTAACCGTATCCTGAAAGAAAGCTTAAGTATATTTATAGGAACACTAAAATATCCAATACCCACCAAGATAAAATTGACCTCTAGCACCCAATAAAAATTTACAAGGTGCACCAAAAAGCAGGAAAATAGGACACAGATAGTAGAAAAATTAACCAATTGAAACCATACCAGAACTGGCACAGATGTTACAATTAGCAGATGAGGAAATTAAACAATTATTATAACCTCATCCTATATGTTCAAAAAGGAAGTAGAGACATGGAAGATATTAAGAAAAATGATCATTTTGAATATTAAAAAAATGATCATTTTGAATTTCTAGAGATGAAAACTGCAATGTCTAAGATGATAAATACAATATATTAAAATAAAATAAATGGAGTGGTGGGGCAAGATCGACTAGAGGTGCCCAGGGTGTGTTTCTCCCACAGAAAAGGACCAGAACAACTAGCAAGCAGCTAAATGTTGATGGGAACATCAGTGAAGATCACAGGA